>NC_041357.1:5645603-5935603 GCF_900634415.1 Cottoperca gobio
TGTATCGATGCTGGCTGCTGGATAGAATTGGTGTTTGGCTAATAGACTATAGGAGTTAACATGGGGTAGGTCCTGTTGTTATCGAGTGTTTCATATTGGTAGGAGTAAAGTGCTGTAGGAAGTAATAGACTTGGTTGTTATCGCTCCCTGGAGCTGCAGGAGGCAATCATCTAACTAAATGAGAGAGAGACCCAGAGACAGACAGACAGAGAGAGAGACATTCCTCTGGAAAGACTATTGATGGCTGACAAATCATTGCTTTTGATGTGCTTTTCAAAGTGTGCCCTAACATCTATGTTCTTATATTTATTCATAAAGTTATTTATTTATTTCTTGCATCAGGCTGGAGTTTTACTACAAGTTTGGATTATGATCAGAGCTTGTAGAACCAAACAGAACTCCAGGCCGTTAGGCGTAGTGCGCCTGCCTGGCCTTGTCATTAGGCAGGAATATTTAGCAAGAGCATGCTCGAGTACTAATTGCCAAGCTGTCTCACTCGTGTGCCCCCACCCACCCCACCCCCGCTCGCCAAGGAAATGAGGGGCTTCGAGCGAAACGCATGTGGACGGGGGAGACAGCGGGGCTAAAGAGGGACAAGAGTGAAGTCATCTTGACATGATAAACACAGAGACAGAGCTGAATTTATCAGACAAGACAGCACTGTGTTGTAAATTGCAACAGGCCTCTGCCCATTTACATCAAGTGATTGAAGAAGGTGTCCTTCCCACACACACATACTGAAGTCTGGGTGATGTGTGAGTGCATACAGTACTTGTGTGTAAGTGTGTGGGTTATTGACCTGACACTCTCTGAGACAACTGATATGTCAAGTCGACACCATCACATCCTGGAACAGAATAGAATTGTTGTTTGTATTTTCTTGTGTTCTCTACATGTTTACGTTTCTGAAATGGGAGTAGTACCCATAAGCAGGCCTGCCATTGGGGGCGGGGGGTAAGGGGACAGGATAGGACCATGTAAAGATCGATGGTGATAATGCTACACTGTGTGTTAAAATTAGCAGGAGGAGCTGGTTAACGTTAGAGTTAGATAATATTGACGCTTACTGTTATTGCATGAGGTTTAAAAAATCGGTTTTCCATGATATAAGTGATGGATTCTAAACATTTGAAATGTAGATATTAAGTGGTTTAATAAACCCGTCACTGATGGTGCAGCGCTGCATTGTGCCTTTTTATGTATGGTCAGGGGGTATTTGGCTGGAAAAATATTTCAAAGGGAGTAAATTATTGAAAAGGGTTTGAGTAACACTGTGTTATATCATGCAGCATGAAATTAATGTTAATGTTTTCTTCATTTGATTGTGTCTATTTTGAAGTTGCAGTGCAGAACAGAATAGAGGCAGTTTTAGTTTTAGAAAATCTATGTTCTTTGCAATAATTAATCAAACAGCCCAATAGCGATCTAACTCTTGGGGGATAAGTGCTGCACTCACATTGAACATTCCACAAGAGTAATGTGAATTGATTAAATCCCCAACGATTCCTGAACATGGTCTGTGGGTGTGTGTGTGTGTGTGTGTGTGTGTGTGTGTGTGTGTGTGTGTGTGTGTGTGTGTGGTATCCCTAAAGGTAAACATCCTGATTCATGAGACAGTAGAGAGAGAGAGTTGGTGCATCCTCATGGATGTAGAGGCATGGCTGAATATCACATGGCCAGATATTATTCCGCGGACCATTTATTACCCTGTCCGCCTTCCGTCTCATCTATTATTCATTACACAATCATTTAACTAAGTGCAGTGATTACTTAAATGTTTAATGCTGCCATAATCAATATGGGCCTAAGCCTTTCAGGTGGACAGAGTTTTTCTGGCATTAAAGTCCCATCACCTATTGAGTCGATCAGGCTAAATTGCACATGGTTACAGTAACCGCCCCCATTTAAAAGGTCCTTTTATCAATGGCAGCGGAGACCTGTAGTATGATAATTGTTATTTTCTGCCTTTGCCACTCGGGTTATCAGAGTGTTCACACTTTTCTATGAGGACAGCGCACCAGGATAATGGTCTATTGTAAAGTTGACTGCCAGCTCAACTCTATTAATGCCTGCCAAGTCAGTCAAAGAAAAATTCCGTTATAAGAAAAAGAAATGTCGCACTCCCACATAATGACATAATGAACATTGTGGTCGCCTTATGAAAGAGATTTCTCATCTTAACGATGACCGTGTTGAGAAGAGGTCTATCAAAAAGATGTAAAGTGAATTATCTTGATGCATCAACCCACGTATCACCCGGTCGATCATCCATTCTCCCTCCAAGAATTTTAGACAATCAAATCAGATAACAACGGCAAAACACGCAGCCAGAGTGTGACATTCACATTCACGCTGTGCTCACATAGATACGGATGCCATAAACATACACTTGCAACCTGGATTGTGTGTCAGTGTCAAAGCCTGGCTTATAGCACCTTAATCATATCATCCATATGTAAGCAGTGGTGGTATTGTATTCCCTTTGCATCACTTACTCTCCCTGATATTCCGACCTCAATGAAGGAGCCCAGTATGAAATACGGCTTTATGTCATTGTCACAGGCTCGCTGGTGGCACGGATTTATCTCACAGGATTTATATTTCTCTCCCTGTGATCTCTGAAGGCTTTGAGACGGTTGCCGTGTGCCGGCGGTGTGTTAGTCGAACAGGCAAATGATGTCGTGGAGCTTGTTCCTCTGAAGGATCGCAATCTGTTGAATGTTGACCTACTGAATTGTGGGTTTTGTAAAAATGCAAATGTAACAAAACGTTATTGAGGGAGAACATGAAAGTAGCACAAAGTGTTGGCATTGAAAGGTAACATGAAACTATATGAAGCAGACGGGGTGGGGGGGTAGTGAATAATACTTGTTATGTATCGAAAAGGACACAAAAAATATTAACTGTATGCTTAAACTAGCTTTCACAAAACTCTGCTGATGTGTGTTTAATGTTGGGTTAAAGCAGCAATAAATATTTGTTTCAGTAAACACAACACTGACATATTATCATCTTTTGAAAGGGGTTAGCAGACACAGGGAAACATTTGCATTCAGTTGGAGTTGTGTTTCCGGCCACCTGACGAAGTTGAATATTAACTTTTATATTACCTCTGATTTGGTCTCCACCAACTCCTGAGAAATATGTATATCTAGCTCTTTAGCCGATAAATGCTCACCAGCTAGTAGCTAACTGTGTGTGCAGTGCTGGGCAGGTAGCATGCTGACGGTTTATACAAATTGTTTTCATAATAACAGAAGCTTGATGGTGCTTGAAACAAGGTTGATAAGAGCTGCGAGAGTAAAACAGTACAATTGTAGAAACAAAACAATAACGTAAAGACGATATTTTTCTTCATCGACTGAAATGTAATTTCATGTCACTTCATACGTTTAGCCTGACATTGTGTTCATGTTAGTCAAGAGAGAGGGCTGCTAAGAGCTAGTTATTTCTGTGTGTGGACTTCAATCTCTTCCACGCTTGTCATTATTTATCTGTTGATGCTTTTAATGAAGGTTTCTAAGTCACTATGCTACAGTTGTCTCTCATATTCCCAGAAGCAGTCCTGTTAACGTTAACGTGATACCAGCAGGGGGGTCATTTTAATTTGAAAGTGCAGGAGTTGTTGTGTGCACCAACAACCACCATGTGATATATGTGAGCGAGATGGAGAACATGAATATACGCTTTTGGGCAATAAGGTTTTTAAGATTAAGTTTTTCTTCAAAAGGGTCTTCAAGACTTTGAAATGTGTGGTGTGCCCCAAATGACCGGTCAGTTCTAAATGTATCTAATGTTGCTTTAACCCATACTACAGTTCAATGCCAGTGCTTAGAATCCTCCCTGCTGTCTCTCCACATGTGCCAGATGTCAAAATGCACAGTTGTATCTTTCAAAATGGTAAAAGGAGTGGAGAGAGCCAAAACAAAAAATACCATCATACTCAAACCTTGATGATCAGTGTTTTTAAAAGCAAAAACGACAAAGTAGCCTCATTTAAGTACAAGGACAAGGACAAGGACTACAAATTAATGAAAGTCATGTCCAGGAGCACTACCCTAAAAAGAAATGCTTGCAGAGAAGCTCTGTCTATTGTGTCAAATAGCTTTACCACAATTAACATGTCTGAAAGTAACTTCACAGGTATGAATTTTAATGATTAAATCAGACAACAAATCTTACACCAAGCTCGCTTGCATGCAATTATAAGCCAGTGTGGGTTGAACAGAAGCAAACATTCAGACTGTGATGTAAGAGAGATAGAAATAATGGCACTGTGATCCGAGCACCATTAGAAAACAGCATAAATTCCCAGTTGCAACTGCAGGCCCAGCTGTATGAGCAGACCTCTGAGAACTTCAACCCCCTATCAATATGACTACAAAATATGAGTGTATGCGTATCTGTGTGTGTGAGAGGGTCTAGAGGAGTTTTCAGCAAGCTGGTAATGAATGTCTCTCTGGTGGATCAGCCATGTAAACACTGGAGAACAGTGAACTCTGGCAACAGCCATTCCCATTTGGCTCAATTAGGCCCAAAACTGAGACAATCAATGGCGCTGGCCTTTCCTGCCGGCCCGCCTGTTGGCGACGACATCGCACTCAGTAAAACAAAATGGGAATAATCAAAGTCCATAATTAGTTGGCCTGAGAGGGTGCAGGAGTACGTTTTCACTCAGCTATAACCAAGCGACAGCACAATGACAATGGCGGTGGAGATAAATGCAAACAGCCTCGAAGAAAAAGCACAAACCACAAAACGCAGTGTGAGCTCTGTGCTATATAGATATCCCACAGCTGCACTGAGAGAAGCCCTGCACTACACACAAGCAATGGCCCCAAACTCTGTTTGGCGGCAAATGAAACATCAAGGGAGATGTTGGAATATGATGAAAAAGTAACAGTGGCGATTTCTTTTTTGAACAGGAGATCACACAGTTGGGCTGAGGGACATATATAACAATCTGGGAAGGAAAGAGACATAGTGAGCAAAAAAGAGAGTCAAGATAAAGATGAGATGTAAAAAAGATGTAAAGGGAAATATATATAGGGTGTACTTTAAGTTGGTGGTGGGGTTGGTCGTCTGGGGATTTGACAGCTAACTGGGGAGGGAATGTTGGGAAAGTGGCCCAGATTCTAAGTGAGCATATCTGAGAGATCTGGACAAGGATGAGAGCCTGGTGTGTGGTGTCCTGCAGAAAGATCTAGAACTGAATAGAAATTGTAGCAGTCCTGTATACTGCTCTACAAGTTGTAACGGCTCTACAGACTAACTAATTTTCTAATATAAATAATAATCTTTTGCTGTAAAACAAAGGTTCATTGAGTCGATGGTGTCTTTGGTTGCTTCTTCGTTGTAAAGTGCCAGATAGGAAATTTTAGGTTTTCAGTTTGATAGGAATTTAAAATATAAAATAAAAAAGATTGTGATTCAGCATTAGTCGTCAGCACTAGCATGATAAACTGATCAAAACTGATCAACATGTTTTCTTTTTCAGAGAGAAATTTTAAGAGAAAGTCTGATGATAAAAATGCTCCACTTTCTGAAAACACTGCTGAACTGTCAAATTTGCTGTAAAGCACCACAGTAATGAGCCCGCAACACCAAAGTGGAGTGCAAAAAATAAAAAGATAGAAATCAAACCTAATGTTATGGGTCAGCCAGAACAGAGGGGGGCTGCAGGGAAAGGAGAGACGGCGAATAAGTCCCATCAACATCTGAAATTCCATCTCATTAAGATTTGTATTTAAAGGCCGAGGTTTTGTTGCTCACTGCTTGTTTTTCAAGTTAAGACCGCCATCCCCTTGTTTCCTGTATATGGGTCCGACTTGTTTTGATTGAAACAAACTAAACACCTAACTTTTTCTTATTGTCATTAATTCAAATATCAATATTGATCTGCACTGATTGATATTCAATGTATAGATGAATTGAACAAAAAAAACAGCAAGACGAAAATGGATCAAAATTGGCTGCAGTGACATTGACAAACTGTTTGTTTTCAGCACCAAAGATGAATATTATCAGCATCATTTTTATGCTATTATCACCTAAATATGGTCCTAACAAATAGTTGCCAAAATTGTTCCAATCTGAGTTTTTACCCTGCCATGATCGTATTTTTTTAAGATTTGCCCTCATTTGTGTTGGTGTTGAACTTGGCCACTTCCTGGAAATCACAAATGGTTGCTGGGCACATTGAGGAAAACTATGGCGCTAGGTGAAACAATGGTGGACAATGTTGCTGCAGTGGGAATGATGAGAGGGGGAAGGTGATGCTGGCACAGGCAGGGGTCACGCTGCCCCTGGTATTCTCACAGAAGGTGGCCGCTCCTAATGATGAGGAAGATTGCTTCTGTGTAAATGGCTGCCAAGTTGAAGTTGGATAGGGGTGAGGTGTGTGTGTGCGTGTGTGTGCGTGTGTGTGTGTGTGTGTGTGTGTGTGTGTGTGTGTATGCGTGTGTGCGTCAGGGGGTTGTTAGATGCCTTGGTATCTGGCCCCAGATCAGAGAATTAGATTGGCAGACAATATCCACCCAATCCATACACTCCCACACATTCACACAAAGGGCATGCAATTATGTGCACACACACACACACACACACACACACACACTATAAGTACATTTTATTTATACAACTTAGAAATATAATTGGAATGTACTGCAAACTAGACATATGGATGCATTTAGATGTTTGTTTTCAATACTTTTATTTGATTTGTTTATGTTTAGATGTTTTGAGCTAAATAAGTGAAGGAAGTTGTCAAATCATGTGTTGCGCCCATTGAACCGTTTCTCACACCCATTAGGCTATTATGTTCACTAACAGTGTGTGTTCAGCAGACATGAAAACTTACAGATTCAGGCATTTCTCAAAATGACCTCACCACTGGCAGACCAGTCTCACAAATTTTGTAAATTTTGATGAAATGTGTTGTGTACACACATTATGTGAACATTGTGTTTCTCCATTAGAAGATTAGATGATGAATTTGCAAACCATTAGTTAAGCAGATAAAACAACTGTGATTTTGTCATGGTTAAATAAAGCAGTGCTTTGAGCTAAATGCTAACGTCAGTATGCTAACATACTCACAATGACCTATGTTGACATAATGTACTGATGTTTAGAGAGTCTTACGGCCACAGCCGATGCCTGCCCCCCTTAACCCTTCTGCATAGTATATATTTCGTATGTTGATTTAGATGTCATGTCCCCCAGACGTCATTAACTGAAGTGGCACCCAGCCCCTCCCACCTGGTGAGTCGGAGATCGTGATTGGAGTGGCACGTGGCCCGGCCCACCAATCCCAGGCCGCACCATAGGGACCTGACTCTACTTATACTACTTATACCTGTCCAGCTCGACAGTCGGGGTGGCTGAGATTGTAAGATTGCCCACCTACCTTTCGTTAATATTAAAAGCTAAACTAACATATGTGTGACTATTCCTTTGACTTCATGAAATTGAGTGTATACGAGGTACTCGTTAAATGTTACCTGGAGACTGGGACAGGGTTAGTTTCCAAAGATACTGACTCACACACACACTCAAATTGTTTAAGGCCCTGTCACACATATCCGTATGACAGAAACGTATGCGGGCGCATATGCTGTACTGTAGAAACAAGTCTAATAAGTTACTCCGTAGTCAGGCATAAGCTTAACATAGGTTACGAATATGTTATCCACTCGTTATCAATAAGTTGGCTGTAGGGTTCACGTCAGCCGACGTAGCCTATATCTAACGTACCTCTAACTTATTCATGTACTGTATTCCCGTAGATATTTCCGTACTGTATTTACGTAGGTAAGTATTCACGTACATATTCCGTATTCATGTATGTCTAACGTAATATAACTTATGTGTAATGTCTGCATAACTTATGAAGCACACGTTGGGTACGTCCGGTAATTTTGAACATGCTCAAAACCTTTTCACGGCCTCGGCGTTCAACAACGCACCCCAGCGCAACACAGTGAGCTCTTAATGAATACTACTTATACCTTACCTTATATTAACGTACACCAGCGCGTTGCCGATACTTTGTATACGCCATATTTTTGTATACGTTATGCATTCGTTGGGTATTTGTCTGATACATTTTGTATAAGTAAGTGATACACAATCAATAGGTTAGACATTTATACACTTTTCCGATCCGATGAAAGGGTGGGACATATTTGGACTCCGACAAATGTTCATATACGCCAGCATACGTTTCTGCCAGATATGTGTGACACGGCCTTTAGAGACATTAGGTGCAGTGTTTGTTCCAATGTTTAATTAAGGTTGGTTTAAGAAAGAGATTCTAATGTGAGATCTTATTGGTTGAATACCATAAATAGAGTATAGAGTGTACATATATAGTACCATAAGTGTTTAACTTAACAACTCCAACCTGAATCTGTGTCCATCCATCTAATGACCAGAGATAACAAGCCATGTTTTAAAAGAAGGTTTGTCCTTGGAGTCCTCCCTTCAGAGGTTTACTCAGGCTTTGCAGTCTAGACCCCAACCCATAATCCTCCTGCAGACACACCTGTAGAGGAGAGTAAAAAGACCCTGGACTGAACTGAGTCTGACATCAAGCTTCCAGGAGTCTCTCCACAGCAGCTCCCCACAGCAGTTCAACAGCCTCCAGACCGACCCTGAAGATGACTCCCTCTGCCAGCCTCCTGCTGCTGCTGCTGCTCCTGTTTGGCCTCTCGCAGGCACTTCCTCTCCAGGAGGAAGAAGACACAGAAGAAAACAAAGTCCCAGACACCATGACATCACCACCAGGATTAAGACCACCAACAACAACACCGATGAGTTCCTGCTGGAAGAAGACCTGCTGGCTCCCACAACCAGAAACGTCATGACATGCTGGTCCCAGAGATGCCAGTGGAGGAAAGCTTCCAACAGCATGGTGACGTCCCCCTTCACCAGATCGGAGAATCAGAAGATTGTCAACACCTAAATGCAACAAACTCCACTTTTTCTTTTTTCTTTTATTAATCAAAAGGCTACTGTTACCTATGGAATCAATGATCAATCAAAGATTTAACTTTATTTCACTATATTATTTCAAATGTTCAGACAACATGTGACTCCCCACATGCCTAAATTATCTGTAAAAAAAATGCAATACAAAATGGCTGATTGCTGTCTTGTTAATTTTCTATATTCGTGTTTATAAAGAGAAGCAACATAAAACGAGATGTTTCTTGCTAAAGTAAAGTTATTTATTAACAGAAAGTTAGATTGGTTAATACAAACAATGTTACCTTAGCAAAACAAAAGGAAAAGTGCCTAGTGGGTGCTGTTCAACTCAACAAAATAAATATGACAAAAATAGGACTCTTAAAACAAGAGCAGCAAGTCAACTCCCATCCTAAATGAAACTAAACTGTAAACAAAATAACTTACGAATGAACGCTTGTTAACAAACTTAAACAAGGTAGACGTTTTGACCAAAGATGGACTTGCTCACAGGAAAGTGGCTGATAAGCCCGGGCTAAAGAGTTTTTTACCTGAGTGGATAAGACTCTTTGTAAACTCACAAAGGTCCGCAACCTCCAACCTGGCCTCCAGAGCAGCTTCGCCAGCCTCCAGCCCGGCCTTCAGAGCGGCCCTGCCCGCCTCGCCGGCTTCCAGCCCTTCTTCCGGAGCTTCTCCGCTCCTTTGGTCACCCTCCTTTGCCCGGCCTTCCCCGTCTAGCTACCCCATTAGTTCCCTTCAGTTTGTACCTTATGTCTTTACCTGTCTCCTCCAGCTGTGTCGGACAGAATCGGAGTTTTGGGCTTCCGGTGGAATCGCAATTGATGCTGGTGTGGCAAGCCTAGAAAAGTGAGCACCAACTCTACAAGGGCCGCCATATTGGATTGTGGATTGTGCTCCCTTGTGTCAATCCTAGTTTGTTCTTTCTGTTTTACTTTTTAACTTTTTGTATTTAAAGCTTTGTTTATCTAAAGCTTTCTTTTTGTTATAATTCCGTTGTCCGTGTGCTGCGTTTGGGTCCTCCCCTTTTCCACATTCGTAACAGAAATGTCCGTATAAAACTTCCAATATGCTAATCATAAACAAAAAGTTGAGCTGAGGCTGATGGGAATGTCATTACATTTGGAGGTATTTGCTTTCAATGCAAAGTATTGGACAAAACATTTTAACTGACAGTGGCGCTAAAAAGAAAAGTCAGCAAAGTTCATCCAACAGCTATTGAGATATTTTAGTCCGGCAGTATTATTTGCTGCTGCCTATTTGTAGTCCTTTTTGTCCTTTCATGGCAAAAATAAAAAATGTAATGTTTTTTCTTGTATAACATTTTTAGGCATTATACTGTTTTTATGCAATCTCATGAGACCAAAAAGCTTTGTCAACAATATAGATTTACTGCAGCTCTGGCAACATTTTTGTCATCAGTTTCCAGCTGAGATAAACATTTCTGTTAGTGCTAAGAGATCAATCCTACAGCAACTTTAAGGTTTAAGATGACAGGTCCGCCTGCTTCCCCTGTGCAGACCTGAACATCTTCAGTGTGAGGGCATTATCGCGTCAGAGCACAATCTGCTTCCCAACTCTGAATGGAATATATATATATATATATATATATATATATATATATATATATATATATATACTTTATACTGTACTCTTTGTTCAATTCACTGTGAGCCCAAAAATTCCTGCTTCAACAATTTAAGTAAGAATTACTAATTTAATTAATTATTGATGACTGGATTAATTAACCATTCTTAGTATAGTACTGTTATGGAGGCAACATTATTTTCACTATCATCTTTATTTGGAATAGACTTAAAAACATCAAGTTTTAGCCTGGACCACACACCCCAATCAGCACTCCAGCACTTAGCCAGCTACTAATTTACTTGTTTGGTTTGTTACATGTCGGTTTGAATCCCTCTAAGCCAGTGTTTCTCAAACTTTTTCAGACCAAGGACCACTTAACCAATAAAAAAACACACGGACTACCTAACTCCCCAAATATCCAAAAATAATAGGCCTGCTTACCACTCCAACAATATATTACAAATGACAGCCTAATAATGAGCTTTATGTGACCTTCTCTATATCGGTTGTTCACACATTAAATCAACAATACAAATACAACTACGGATTCTACAAGCATTTCGTTCATATGCTATTTAAACGGTAAATGCTGATAGATTTTACACATCATATGAAATGTAGACTACATTTATTACTGAGTTCAACAGTTTTTGAAACTTGCATTGTTTTTCTTTAGGAAGATTTTGCTTTTTATCACACATTACTTAATTTACTTACCTTATTCAACTAACCGACCATACAGTGTTGATGAGTGTAATATTATTATTTTTTTAATCACTGAACAGTTCCATTACCCCAGTGAGTGGACCTGCAAAAGTTCAATTTGTTGCATTGTAAGTCAAATAAGAGGTAATGTATCCCTAAAAAGATCTTAAGAAGAAATTGTCTTGTGTCTTGCAACTATCTGTATTCGGAATTACAAACTAACCTGTTGCATACTAAACACTCAATGAGTATGTACTGCAAAGTGCCTACTAAATTAACGATTAAGTATGGCATTACTAGCAGACTGTTCACACTGAAGTATACTCATTATGTCTTCTCTGCAACACATGACTGTGTTGATAACATGACTGTATCGATCACATGACCGTATCGATCACGTGACTGTGTCGATCACATGACTGTGTCGATCACATGACTGTGTCGATCACATGACTATCGAACACAATGTTAGAGGTGCGAGCTACCGTTGAATGAAAATTGTTCATCAAAAATAAAAATCAGCATCACCTCTTAATCTCAATATAATATTTAGGAGTATTTAGAGGCACATTTTAATTATTAAATATTCAGTATTAAAACATGTTTCTATCATATATTACATAATGTATACCACAATGCATTTTGGGGCGTTTCAGTATGTCCACTAAAATCATGTCTCATACTCAGAAATTCTTGCTAATCTTGCATACATCCAGGGAATTTCCTGCATACACAAAAGCAACATATTATGGAGTGTGAACACACTATATACTCAGTTTTATGTCACACTTAGTATGAATAGTATGTTAGTATGCCATTTCGAACACAGCCTTGGTCTTAGTCGACAGACTAGCCGGTTTTTTTCATCATGATAGTTTTAGCTTTTACTGTACAGCTTTCCTTATAAGCGTCACAAGTTGAGGTATGATGTGCATGAAAATGAAGGAAATAAAAACAACTTTTTTAAGGACGACATCCCATGTGTGAGGTTGGTGGACCCATTTATCCTACTTTACTGTCCACTGAGCCTGTTTTCAGCTCAATTTTTTATCCTTCATCCAGCAGTGGTACTTTAAACTCTCAAATGTGACACTTCTTTCCCTCTCAATGTCCAATGTTGTTCCTTCTTGCAATAATCTGAGATTTGTGACTTTAAACCTACAATAACTGATTTATTTGTTGACTTTTTGGCGGTAGTGGTAACAAGTTGTGAACATGTATCATTAAGTTGATATGGTGAACTTGATAACAAACAGTTTATAATTTACACACCCAAAGATTCAGGGCACTGATTTGGTGAACTCTTTTTTTAAGTCTGTTTTTGGTCTCTACCAGCTCTTGAGGTAAATATCTGGCTCTTTAGCTGCGAAATGTTCCACTTTGTTCACCAACGAGGCTCTGACTGTCTGAGCTGCAGATTCAAGAGATAATTCTGTTTTCACATTATTTGATACATTTTCTTTAAGTGTACTCTCTGTACAATATAAATCACTTAATGCACAAACATAATTAAGTGCGTGTTTTAAATTAATGCACTGGGATCACTGCCTGTTTTTGCTTTCAATTCTACTCGAGCCCAAATGGAAAGACAGACACACTTGCTTACATGTTTCTAATGTGCTACGTTACAAAAGTGTTAAAAAAGGAAAGGACTACTGAAATCAAAGTAGACCAGCCTTTCATCCCAAGCATGCATCTGTGGGGATAATAGACCCACTGAATGCAGAGCAGCTAGCAATACGGTGCTGCAGCACATGAATAGAAATGAAGTGTCCTCCACAGCCCAATCATAAAGAGGCCTCCTTGTGCGCGGCCGTCATTTCAATGGAAATTGAAAAGCTGACAATGTGAGATAATGATGAAACAGAGAAGTATGTACTGCTAGTTGTAGACGCTGTTAAGCAGTGAAATAACACAAACACAACACAACGTAAAACCACGCTGATGTGTGAATTTCCCTTGACCTCGCCTCCAGTGTATCTGAGAGGGTGCTTCCTTTATGAGAGGACCAGACAGATAAAGGATGTTGTTTTGCGTGCAGTCACGGTTCTTTGTCTCCCCATTGGCATGAATAATAAAGGCTATTCACCTTGTTTATCTTTGAATTCAATATTTACTCCTTGTCAGATCCATTTGGGGGCTTTTCATCATCACAGTTCTCAAAGCGCAACATTTTCCTCCATGGCATTCGTCCTCAATGTTAATGTTTGATGAACACCACAATAAAGGGTTGGAGGGGGTGGGGGTTGATTTCCACCTGTGCCACAGTTGTTTTTTTCATCACTCTCTATTGATGTTGATCGCATCTTCCCCAACGTCGCACTTCTTCCCCAGGGATTCCTCCCCTTTCCGGGACTCCCTTTTCTTTCCTTCAAGGTACATTTGGGGTCGATTGAATAAGGCAAGGGAAAGTAGGTCATTGGCTTTGATCAGTTTATTGCATTGTTAGTGTGATGGTTAAACCTGAGGCTGGCACATTCCCACCAGCAGCCTCGTCCGGCCACACCTTTTCTCTTCCTTCTCTTCCTGTTTATTCCCTCCTCTTTACTTTCCTATGTAAAATGTTTTTTTTCCACCCTGTATTTGACACATGCACACTGACACTGGCAGACAGTAAACACTGTGTGTGTGTGTGTGTGTGTGTGTGTGTGTGTGTGTGTGTGTGTGTGTGTGTGTGTGTGTGTGTTACTAGACTAGTGTTCATGCATCTTATTGTATTGTTGTACTTCCCACTGTTTCTATTATCATATAATCTTGATCTTGTCCAGTTTCGTTTTGATATATACGTGTATGTGTTTGTGTGTGTTTTTGAATATTTTAACAAAATATGTAAATAAAGCACACCAAAAATGTATTGTGACATGTAGATGTTATCCATACACAACATACTTTTAATAGTCCCAATTTATTTTGACATATATTATTACAGTATAAAGCTTTATGGTTTAACAGCACGAAGCCACACTGGACTTCATGAACAGAAGAAAAATAATCTTTAATGACAAATGGGGGAGAAATATCTACAAATGTAACCTAAATTAGTGCAAATACAAAAAACAAAACAATGATGCAGATTGCTTGTGTGCAATTGTGGTGCTTCGGTTTAAACACCTGTATCACGAAGACAAGGGAATATCTCAAAAAAATCTGTGCCATTGTTTTTGGAAAACTACCAATCAGGAGGAGGACATGAACATATTGAAGGCAGTGAATGGAGGCTGTTAAGGTCAGACGTAAAATAATCAGGGGCCGCTGTAAATCTGCCGAGCAGGACATTAGTGTGAGAAGGGAATGAGGAAGACCACCAATGAGCCTGTGGGGTCTCTGAAGGAGAGTCACACACCAGTCACAACGACACGGCTATTGAAAACAAGACAAGCTATTGGTTCTTGAGATATATGGTCATTGACTAAAACTGTTAAATACGTTGCGCAAGAAGAACAGTACACTCGCAGAAATAATTCAAATGCATCCTGATGAGGATCTAAATCTCAGGAAAATCCTCCCAACATGTGCTTTAAATCACTCTCAGTATTCTCTGCACAATAACTAATAACTCTACAGTAAGTCGTACATTGTGATTTTAGACGTATGAATCATCTTCATATTGCATCTTTTACTGTGTTTTGCTCCAATGAATTGTATTTTTAAGGGCACCATATAATTTACACTTTTGAACTGGGGCTACAACTAACAATTATTTTCATTATAGATTCGTCTGCCCATTATTTTCTAGATTAATAATCAATGAGCATCGTGAAAAATGTCCATCCCAGTTTCTCAACGTCCAAGGTGATGATTTAAATCATCGCTTGTTTTGTCAGTCCAAAACCCAAAGATATTCACTTAAATATGATATAAAACAGAGAAAAGCAGGAAATCTCCATATTTCAGAGAATTATTATCCAAATAGTTGGCAATGTATTTAAATATTTTAGCGATCGACCAATTGTTGCCCCAATCTACTTTGAACATCAAATAAAATGGCAAAGGCACAAAGCCTAAAGGACCTTGTCTTACTTCAGTGCAGAATATTGGCCATACCATTATTTTCTGCACCTGCGGTGTGACATCTCAGCAGAAGAATAATACCTTCTAGCTGAATCAAACCCCAGCTAAATGCTATTGTTATTTCTGACCATTGACCCTTTACACACATATGACCCTGTCTCCTCCTTTTATTGTCAACACAGTCGAGGAGAAGAGGGGCGGGGGGGACTTGGAGCAGCCACTCCACAGGCACGTTGCACACAATTAGCCAGCTGCAGAGGGACCGTATGGCTGCCATGTCTCCTGTTGTTCCGAGGTGAAGACGAGGCTGTTTCTGAAGGCAGAGTGCCTGGTAAAAAGAGGTACCCGACCCCACACCCTCTTCATCCACACACATATACACACACTCAACCACACACACACCCCTAGATAAGCGCCGCTCCGTTTAGCACGTTCAAAGCCAAGACTGCAGCCCTTAAAGCTAAGCAGTCATTGGCCGGCCCCTTTACTGTCCTGGTGTCGAGCCCGTGTCACATTTATAGTGCGGTGGCACTGGGCAGGAATGGCCTACCAACTAATTGGGTGAGATAACAGCTTTATTTCATATGGCCCATGACGGCCCAATCGCTTCATCCTCCTCTCTTCCATATGGAAATAAGTGTAGACACCATTATAAATATTAGAAGGATACAATACTATATTGCACTTTTAAATGTAAGTGTCTGGATTGTATGTACAACATTGATGGACTACATTATGCTACTTAAAGTTCACTTAGGAGAATGAGAAAATGTAGTTTCTATAGCATGTACACTTCTTTTCAACATAAATATGGATGTTTATTATGTTGGGAAGAGTGAACGAGTAAATAAAAGAGCCTTTGGCATATTACTAAAATCTAAAAGGCTAAAAGGCAATTAGTCTGTATGCACTATTCATCTGCATAGGCACGATGAGTGACTTTTCTACAACCTTTGTTTCAAAGTTCTAGAACGTACATCTGAAAAACAAATTTGAGAGTTATAAAGCATTTTAACATCCATGGTCTTTAGCATATAACATTTAGTGTGACATGCATGTCTGTAGCAAGTTCCATGGCAACCCCCCCCCCCCCTTTTTGTTTCAAGATTACTTTGGATTGGTAGCTGAACATATGGAATTATTATATGGATCATATATGGATCAGGGCTTAGCCACAAGTCACGATGCTACAGTTAGAGGGTTTGAACATAAATTAAGAGAGAAGTTATTGCAGTCCTTCACTGAATTTATCTTCAATACAACAAAGACAAAACTGAGGTAATTGTTTTTGGAGCCAAGGAGGAACAAGTCAGTGCTCAGCTTCAATTGGCAATGTTAAAAACCAGGCCAGAAATGTAGGTGTAGTCAGACCTGAATTTCAATAGTCACATTAACACAATTACAAAGTCAGCCTACTATCACCTCAAGAACACATCAAGGATTAAAGGACCTGTCTCAGCAGGATTTGGAAAAACTTGTCCATGCATTCATTTATCAACTTAACTACTGTGACGGTGTCTTCTCAGGTCTCCCTAAAAAATTGATAAGGCAGCTGCAGCTGATTCAGAACTGTGCTGCTCCAGTCCTCACTAACACCAAGAGAATGGACCACTTCACTCCACTTCTAAGGTTGTTACACTGGCTTCCTGTCTGTCAAAGAAATTACTTGAAATTAGAACTGCTGCTTTATAAAGTACTGAATGGTTTATTTACTGATCTTCTGCTACATTATGAAACATCCCACCTCGTCTGGGACGGGGCACTTGAAGGTCCGCTGCAACTCAGGCTTCTTTAAATCAAAGTTGAAGACGTTGTTTTTAAATATCATCCTAAAATGTATTTCTTTTGCACTTTGTCTTGATGCTTTTAATGTTTTTTGTAAATAACCTTGTTGTTGAAATGTGAAATATAAATCAACTTGCCTTGCCTTTGCTGCAACTCTATTCGGATACTTCCATTAGTTGACTTCCATCTAGTACACCCTGTACACTTACTTGCTAGTGAGTGAATTTTGACAAGGTATTGTTGTCATAAATCCAACACGGCTGTTGTGCACTTACCGAAAAATGATAATCGCAACATTCGTCCGCTTCTTCTTTTAATGGCAAATTACAACTGGAGGGAGCATTGCCACCAACATTGGACCTTGAATATGGCCAGCCAAAAACATCTGCCGGCTTGTCTACTCACTTGACAATTGTAATTAAAACGGAATACAATGTAATTGATTTCACCTTTACAGCCTGTGTGTGCCCTGTTACACACAAGGTGGAAAATACCCCAAAATACAACCAAATACAACCGTTTCCTCGGCCGCCATTTTCACAAGTATGGTGGTCCCTCCCCTTCTGCTACGTAGACAAGATGGTGACCATTGAGGGGGTAACGTTTATTTTTGACTGTTATGAGTACAGCATCAGGGTACCCATAGTGCACTGCATTTTGCACATGCAAGTACAGAAGAACGCACATTGAGAGACAGTAATTGAGTACTGTGTCCATTATGAACTGGATACCATACTTACTAAGACGCATCAAGCTGGTGTCATGCAGTGGCGCAGAGTGTCCTCATAAATCAGGGAGACCTGTAAGAAAAGAGGGATCAAAGAATGAAAAACAAAGGCCATATCTTTAAAATAATCTGCCGAAAAACATAGTTTAAGGAAACCATTCATGTCTGGGACAGTAACCTTAATAATACAACTGGATCTACACTCCAATGGCTTCTGACAATGAATATGAAAAGTCTTTGAGTTACCCAGCCAGAACTCCAGAGTTAAATCCCGATGAAAATCTCCAGAATAACTTAAAGACAGATCCTCACATATGCTCCTCATCCGACTTGAGTAAACTCGAGCACATCTGCATCTTCAGATGGGAGAAAATCACAAAATTCTTATGTGCAGAGTTTGTGCATATATTGATAACCACGAGGAGTAGATGGTGGAAATCGCTGCCAATGTTGCTCCAGCAAAACGTTGACTTGAAGCTTGAACACTATATTTTAAACAAAGTATTTCTGTAAATGTTTTCAATAAGTAGAAAAAATTGCTTTCACAATACTTGATCATTCTTTTAGAAATCCGGACGGAGAAATCTCAACTAAACATCTGGCAAGATTACAGGTTATTATAGCAATGATAAAGGATATAAAAAGTGTCATATGGACGGTAAAGTCCCCATAGGAACAGATTATTCCATACAATTAGAAAATCTATAATGATTTTCATCCCAGCTTAGTTAAAACTGGAACAGACATGTGAATGCCATTGTTTTCCTTTACGTATGCATTTGTATAGACATGGAATTTGTAATGGTTTCCTCTAAATGCTGCCAAAGTGGTTCTTATTATCCCATGAATAAATGCAGCCAAGCATAAATCTCTAACCCCCCCCCCCCCTCTCTCTCTCTCTCTCTCTCTCTCTCTCTCTCTTCCATCCCTTGGTTGAGATGTCAGTGCTATCTCAGAAGTGACTGAGGAGAAGCAGTATTTGGTGTGACAGCCAGCCTGGGTCACAGCCCCCTATTTCAGCAAATGGGCTGACTTATTTGCAGGTTTGGGGGCTGTGGGGTGTGGGGTGTGGGGCTAGGGCGATATTGACAGGATCATTTGCATGTATGCCAAGTCGCAGACAGAAGTGTGGCTGAAGGGGAGCTACAAGGCAATAGATGAGATGTGATGGCTCCTATAATCTCCCCCGGCCCCATCGGTCGGAGGTGCTGTGCAGAACGATCGTCCGCTGGCTGCAGCCGGACCGAGAGCGAGTGACGACTTGGACGATCTCTGATGTGATGTCTCTGTCAGCCCAGACAGAACTACTTTTTCTCCCGTGTCAACTCATTAACTGTTTTTGTGGAGAATTGGCAGGCTTCATCAGTAACAAAACAACAGCATTTTTTGTCAATTTATTCTTGATTTCAGCTTTTGTTAGCACAGACAAGCAATAAACCAGTGTTTACCAATAAAGAATAACAAAGGAAATGCCGTCTGCATGTAGCATTCATAATTAGTTTTTATTTGGCGCAGAGAGTATGAGAGCTCAAAGTGTTAGCCAGACAAGAAAAATGAGTTTTTATGTGTGACATTAAGGTGCCATTCTAAATGTGAAGCTGCAGTTTGGTTTATAACTTGTAGGACTGAGTGTGAGTGCACATACATTTCTGTCAGTTTCTTTCACTTTGTTGCTAATTAAAGTCCCATCAAATCCATGGTTGTCATTTCAACACTTTAAGAGCAACTTAGATTATTCCTCTGTTATTATATTATTTGTGTTTCCTACTGCACGGCATTTTCTGTGTAAACCTCTGAGAGGTTTGTTTTTACAATGTTTTTTTTCAAAGGTGCTCCCAGGTCCACAATCGTGCAGCATATGTTTAAAAAATACTTTATTTTAATTTAAATGTTAGAACCATAACACATTACAGTGTGTATTTTCAACTACATTTTCATACTCATGTTTATGAATTTGAAACCTACAACACTGTAAAGTGAATTGTGCTAGTCTTACTCTTAGACATATTAGACACTTAGAGTCTTGTTTTTTGTCTTTTTTTCAGTTATAAAGCCAGTCAATTAATGGGATATCACACTAACATTCACATTGTCTCTTCCTCAACTTGTTTATGATGTGTTTACGAAATATTAGGTAGATGGACAGAAGTAACTAGATACAATACTTATCCAAAACAATTTTAAAATCTCTCCAAAAGCTTTGCAAATACAGTGGAAATATGTGTGTGTCTTATGTGGGTGATGGTAAGACGAGTCTATGCCGGTGAGGCCACATGTTTACGATTGGCTAATTTCATTTCATCAGCTTGTAGCAAGAGGAGGATTGGTTTGTTTTTCTCCTGGGTGTTTAGTCATTTAAGCAATACTAAAAACGATTGGTCAAACCATTTATCAGTCCTTTGACATGACAGGAAAAGAGATTCATTATTCCTGTCATTGTAACTTTGGTTGGAACATAAGTATATGAGCTGGATTTAACCAGTGGACTTTTTCTCTTCAAAAATAAGCCTTTAGCTGTAATGTGTTTTTTGACCCATAAATTCCTTGTAGCTACGGCTGGACAAGACAGCCGCCAGCTAGCGGGTTAAATGGCTGTGTACTGCCATAAAGTAAAACCTCGTCCCTTCTACATTGAAGATATCGATATGAAGATTTGTAAAAAGATTACTCAGATTTTAGGATTACTCACTATTGTAAACTACAGGATTGTAGTAATACAGATAGTTTTTAATCCATCTGTATTTAAACTGCAATAAAACTTCATTTAGAGCATCGGTCCCATACATTCTTGCTCTCACAGCCTATCTGAGGTGACACTAAGGTATGTGATTTACTGGGAGACTTTTGCTGCATCTTCATATCGGCTCGTATCTACAGGCACTTGAGTGCTGATGAAAAGAGCCAGTGAGGACACTGTGAGTACTTGACAGGAAACAGAAGACACTCCTCAAGAGCTCCTTCAACACATGAACAACTACACACTGTCCAGTTGAAAGGTCAAGCGCCACAGTGGATGCAGGGCGAAAACAGCTTTCACCATCAACACCTCTGTGCTTTGCCTCTTTACACTCTACAGGACACACAGGCAAAGGCCAGCATCATAATGGTTAATCAATAGAGCCGAGAGTACCTGGACTATGTGTCTCGATATTTGGGGGCTGAACCAAAATAATAAGCCAGCATCTATCTGCAGAGGCTGACAAGAAAAGATCAATACTTTTGTACTTGGGTTCCAGATTGATGGCCGCTGACCAGCTGTAAGGTGGTAGGCTTTCTGGGCAAAACAGAAGAGGACATAAAGACCAGGACAAAGAGAGATGTTAAGATGATCAGCTGGTCTTATAAAGATCTGAGTCTCAACATCTGGAGTGTGATATGTGGCAGATAGATAACAAAGTGGTCCCTTTACAATCCGTCCTTCTGCTCAGGTTCTTTCTCCGTCTACTGTTTTTTTTCTATAATACTGCAGGTTTATCCTCCTTATCTTTCACCTTCCTATATTTATCTCTATAGGGCTTCAGATCCTGTAATAGAGGTCACCTGCTTTTCCACAGTGGAGCATCTTTTAAAGGGAAAGTTGCCGTTTGCTGTGTCTCTTGGCTTATAGGTTTAGAAATATCCTCGTACTTTTTGTGTAAAGTGTTAAAAACTATAATGATATTATAGATACTGTGCAATTTTTTCAAATAAAACTATTTTGGTAAATGTTTGAGTAAACAGGGTTTAAGCTTCAGCTCTCTGAGTGGGTGTTTCCCATGGCAGAGGTTGGCTGACATCGAGAGCTAGCATTGCTTGCAGACCCCTGCCAAGTGCCTTAGTACGCTAATGACTTGAGCATGCCATAGCCTTGCATAGCCTACAAACATATATACAATATGTTTACAACGAAAAGCCCACATAGCAAAGTTTATGTACAGTTCACAATACTATTTAAATCAGGAGAGACCTATTAGAGTAAACAAATAAATGTATTACATGGTGCACAATAAAGTTAGTAATGCCATGGTTAGTACACAAATATTCCCCCGGAGTCGAGGCACTAGTGGTGGTAGAGGTGAATAGGTGGAAAGAGTTGGGTGAAAATCTGGATGAGGGGATGTGGAGCGGGACTTCTGATGAGTTCAGTGGAAGGAACGTTTTGTTTTTGGTAGTCACCATTTTGACTAATTAAATACACAAGTCAAAACTGGCACATGTTTTTCCCTTGTTTCCCTTAACCAGCACAGTGGGTTAGGGTTCCTGTCATGCATAGGCCAATCAACACGCAGGGCTTTTTGCTTCTGATTCCACATCCCCGTGTGTTGTGGGGACTTTGCTACAGTTTCTGACACAACCTGTGTTATAGCGGTCATTATGAAACATAAAAATATAAGCCATATATCCTCCTTGTTTGGAGTTCTGTTCCAGAGTTGGCAAACACCACAGATACTTCATAATGAGCAGCAGATATTGTATGGATCTTGTTCCGACCGGCTACCGTGTAGCTACTGTGTGAGGCTGCTGGCTCTTCCAGACTCTATTTGATCCTTCCCAAGAGAGTGCCTTATCTCCGGACACTTGCATTCCCATTGATATATCAATGCCATTCAGCAGCAATATGGATCACATGCTCTCCGCTGAAGACATGTTCAAAGGCCAGGATTGTCGTTAAGAGGAATAAATAATGGACTCATTTGACTAAAGGCTTTTAATGCCCATTTATCCTAGAAAATGAGAAATAGGCTGAGGATTAGACTCATACTTAAAGAATTGCATGTTGGCTCTTTCTTTTTTTCTTCTTTTTTTACAGCCATATGAGTGTAGCAAGGGATTTGAGGCATGTTGTCCTCATTTCCAACAAACCATGCAGCTGCATGAACAAAGGATGAGGCTGAAATTATCAATGCAAAGTAACACGAGACAATGGTACTTGTGTATCACTCAAAACACAATTGAAGCACATGGGCACCCACATAAATACTATGTCTGTGTTTGTGCCTGCCCACACAGACACATGCATGTCCTCAATGAGATGCACACTGTTCCAGTCTACACACACACACACATGCACACACACACACACACACACACACACACACACACACATACACACGCACGCACACACACACACACACACACACACACGCACACACTTACCAAAGCCATTGTTTCTCTTTCAGCCCAAGTTGTCCAATCAATAAGACCACGCATAACTCTTTGCAGCACATTATTAGGATTGAAAGACGCTACATTCAGCGTTTGTATGCTTCGACTGATACCTCTCTCACTTCAAAGTACAAAGAAAAGAGACCTGAACGTGTCCAGGAGCCGGGTTCTCTCCCTCTGGAGCGAAACAAACCAAGGCGGTACACTGCCATCTTGTGAGGGAAAGAAAGGCAGACTAACCTGCAGCAGTAATGGAAGACTTGCCTGCTTAATGACCATTGCAAATAGCTGGTGGTGAACAGTTGAGCATTTTTTGTCTTTTAGTCTTTATGGCATGTCTTTTCCACTACTAAGTAGAGCAAATTGGTTGGCACTGTGAAAGAACCTGACACACACATGCACTGGACATACACGCACATGCAAAGATCCATACACTTATGCACAAAGACATGCTCACAGGTGAGTCAGAAATGTATTATCTGTGCGCTTTTCAGCAGAATAGAGGGCTTAAGCCTGGATGAAAGGACCACTCTGAACTCTTTTGATGTGCATTAGCATGCTAATAGCCCGCTCCCTTTGTTACCCCTCTCATCTGCGAGAATGTCAAGGCTAATCTGTGTGATTCCTAATGACGGGAATGGGGTGATAAACACTGCGCGCCGTGTTCTCCCTTAAGTCTGCCGAGATGGCAGTGGAAGGCGGCAGTGCTTTGAAGGATATGTGCGTATCAGATTTCTGAATGGCCTAGACAAAAAGAGAGAGGAGCATTTTACACTATGCCCTATTGTGGATTTGTTTTTCTCCCTCTGTTTGTCTTTATATTCTTATATTCTTTTTCTTTGTGCCGTCCACGCTCCAAAGCTCTCCGGTGTTTTATGGCATTGGCTTTGTCATTCTCACAATTTCCTCTACAAGATTTACTTCTCTTTCCCCATCTTTGTCTCTCTCCTCTCTGTTTTTCTGTTTTCGTAGGAATTCTTTCCACTTCATCCCTGAAGGTTGCAAATGATCTCATAACCAGATCAAATCAAGTATCTCAAGGTCATCTCCCCTTTGTATTAAGTGCAGAAGATAAAACGCCTAAAATAATGCAAACTCACTGAAAGGAATGAACAAATCTGTCTTTCATCTAATGAGTGGAGCTTCCTTTAAATGTCTCTCTTTTGTCTTTTTGTGTCTTTTTTTAATAACTTTATTTTTCAAGATAGGAATCAGCCAATGTGACATAACCAAGGTAAAATATAAAGGAAATAAAGATAAAGGAAAATTAGCAAAAGAAAAGGTTGAATGTAAACACAACAACATCAATACATTTAAAATAAAGAAATACAATTTAAAAAAGGTTAAAGTTCATTCTGTCAAAAAAAACAACCAATACAGTAACAGCATGAGTACGAAGAAAAATGTAATCCGTAATCCGAAAACTTGTTTCTCTCCATTTTGTCGTTCCATCCACATTCTAGTGTTCCAGTGTAGACAAGGAAAAATTAGCTTTTCAGAAAATGATGACAGCCTGCAAGCCTGCTTAATACTCCTGGGCTGTATACAGGGACGGGCTGGGATAATAATTCTGGTCTGTTGTAACAAAAGCCCAGACCAATCTCCGCATATTCACCACAGATCAAATATACTGTAACCATTCTGTAAACTGTTCTCTTAGTTTTATCAATCCCAACAAAAATGTATCACACCATACAGATATCATTAAACTGTATTGATGTTTAAGGGTGAGGGAATATCTGCACATCAGACAACTCTGAGCTCAAACCGGTGTTTCAACTGTCTGGACTGAGACAAAAGGGATTTCAGAAAAATTGTAAATAGTGATAATAGTTTAAATGTTTTACCTTATTCCACTGAATACCCCTGAATTTACCCTACTCCCCATAATAAACATTTCCATAGGTAATGCACCTTATTAAAAAGCTCAACATATAACCATGTGCTCCAGAACTCATCACTCCAGATCCTGTATTTATGTTTTATTTTGACTGGATGACTTTACAATCATAAAACTAGCGACCTGATTGATGTCTCACTGCAGGAATTACTGCATTGAGACATCATAAACGCTTCCTGGCGTCAAACTGGTAGGAAATGTGTTTCTTTCCTTGTTCTCTTGTTCACAACAGGAACAGAAAAATAAAATAGGAACAATTTAATTGTTTGTTTGGATGCACCGTTTGCGTGATGATGGAACTTGAAGTCTGGACGTATTAGTAGTAATTGGTGCTTTATCCCTAAACAAATAATATTACTTTCACATCACAAAATAAAAATATTTTATGACTGTCACCCAACAGCATTGAGTGAGAAAGTAAACTCTCAAGTCTTTGCCAAGTTGTGGCGAAAACTGTCTTTGTGCTAATGTCAGAAGTACTTCTCTGCTTTATGCTCTACTTTCCTTTTAACTGGAGCCAACAAACAATATAATTTGGATTTTGCTTGCATGTCAGCTTTGATCACACCTTACAGAACATAGCCCGACCTGACAGAAGCTCCTTTCCAGATCCGATCCAGATCGGCAAGTAAATCAATACAATGCGTTCATTTCATGATTGATATGTGAATTGACGTGTGACTCCTGTCTGCTGTCTCTGACTCTCTGTTTCTCCCTGAGCCTACCCTTGCCCACGGTCTGTTGGTATATCGGGCGGCAGAAGCCATCAAGTTAATGCCCTCTATCAACACCTTATTATCAGACGCCGCCATGGTCCCTGCAGCAGATGAGAACCATTCCAGTTATGCCTAATGCCTGTGAGTGGAGACTATCTGCATGGCCAGACAGGCTTAACAGGGACAGGTAGCATTTAACACCCAGCCCACACAAACATTACATCCCTGTTCTTTATGGCTACAGTATGCTGCCACATTACGAGCCAAAGAGCGGCGATTGGATCGAAAAATTAAAACCCTTTCAACCCCAGCAGATGGAACTGGGGACAAAATGAGAGAGAGAGCGGGGAGGGGGGCTGGGAAAATGACACATACAAGCATTGTCATGATGTGTGTGTGTGTGTGTGTGTGTGGGTACGGGATTGAAGTGGGGGGTGTTGCCCACTGCCCACCCGCCACCACCTTGATTTTAATGCCAATAAAGGCATGGCGGGCTTGAGCACACACAAAGGCAAGGTTAACACAAAGATGGAGGAGGCCGATACGGTCACTCACGCTCGGCTGAAAGGGAACCCTGATGACTTTTCATTTCCAATGTTCATCTTGTTATCTGTAATTGTTAAAGGAATGGGGCGCTGCCAGACGCAGGCTATGCCTTTATAGTCTGAGTGTTAACCCACCACGGCAAAATTGATGCTCGAGGTTGGAAGTGGAATGGGACGGCAGACGTGTGTGTGTCCGTGTGCGAGGTTGGGAAGGTGTCTTTTCACACCCTGAAGTAATGTATGTCGTGGGGCGGTGGTAGCGTGGGACATGATTATGAAAATGGCCCTCACATCATGCTCTTTTTCCAGCGTGATGGATAGACGTGCTGCTGATTAGGCGCAGGGATGAAAATGAAGACAGCGGCGAGACAGGTCACGTTTCAGATTCATGTGCTTACACTCACATGTAGATAGGGACACATGGGTGTGAACACGAGATAGATAATGAACAGAATATTGATATAAGAATTTACTCTTGCATCTCGCAGCCTGCCCATTAATATCATTATTGCAGATGAGCCGCATGGCCAAATGCTGTTAACATTAATCTCTGGGGATTTTCCTGCCCGATTATTATGCATTATTAACAGGTTGGATTGAGTCAGTGAAACAGAGCAATATAACTGAACATAGGCTTTGTTCAGCACCAACTCTGATTCAGCTTTTACTCGTATGCACCAGTGTTAACCTTAGTTTTCTAAAAGTGACAGGCAACACATCCAACACTGGCTTTTAAAAATGTAGTATCGACAGTGGCACACTCTGCTTTCCCCGTGTCATCTTTCAAGGCTATGAAAGACCCTGATACTTGTAAAGCACCTCCAGGGGAGCATTACCATCACTGAACCATCAGATCACTTTATTTAGTTGTGATTGTACTGAGGTGAAATTCAATGTAGTGGTGTGCCAACTTTCCCTTAGCCTGTCTTGTCTACCTCTATGTCTTGTGATAACTGCTGGGAATGGATGTCAATTTTGTGCATTATGTTAGTGAAGAGAACGATACTATAAAGGCAGCAGTAGCAGAGTTTTTTTTTTAATGATGCACAGTGATACCTTTGTTATAGACATTATAGGTAGGATTTCAACAGCCAGCAGTCATATGAAAGCCTATGAAACAAGACTACAGCCATGCGAGCAGCTATTCTTAGGCCCAATGGTGCTTTGAGCTAAATGCTATTGTCCATACACACAGGAATCATCAGTGGGAGCTGATACGTGCATGTGCATGACAGCTAACGTATCCAGAGCCGTTGTGAAGCTTACTATGGGTGGCTCCGGCTGTCACCATTTTGGCAGTGCAGACTCCTGGCGAATCCTAAAATAGGCAAAGAGTCGGTGGAGCTGAGGCGGGCCCGGGTGACACAGCAGAGCAGACAGATAGCGGCTAGCGACCTGTGACGGCACCCACCTGTTACTAAAAGCGACCACGTTAAGAATAATGCATAACTTTAACACCACACGAGGCTGATGGGATTGTCGTTGCAGGTATTTTCTCATAAACCACAGCATTGGACAAGTATAAATGTTAACCTGAAGAGGAAAAGTCAGGGGATCACTAAAGTTATGCTTTCTTACGGGGACTACATTTCATGGCAATCCTTCCAATAGCTGTTGAGATATTACAGCCTGGACCAAAGGGACAAAAGACCGACCAACCAACCGACCATGCCCAGAGCCCTGCTGCTAGCATGATTAAAAACACACTGTGGCAGACAGCAATGCAAGCTGTTATGTATGTATGAGCTGAACACAACACATAAGCTCTACTGATTTACACCAGGACTGTCTCTTTTGACTGCAAATAAAAGCGTTAAATAAAAATATATAAATAAAAATGTTGCACTTTAATATAAACTCAGCATGGCTTGTTTCTAATGCATTCTGGTCTACTGGAGGGTCTTCTGATATATCCCTGTGTGATGGCCGAATGTTAGTACAAGGTGGTAATGCTACAAAGAAGTCATTGCTCTTGAAGCCAAACAATGATATTAGCCAGTAATGTTTCACAGACCTGAAATATTCTGCTGCCAAACTCCTTTGTACTACACTGGACATACAGATATGTAACATAAAGTTGTCTACAGTGAATGTTTAGCCAGTTATCAAAGCAAGCAAATGAGTATGCCACGTTTCCTTACACTCTTTATCCACAAGCAATGTTTTATGTAAGTGCAGCCTTACAAATGGTCTAATCTAAGACAAACCTCGATCATCTTGCATACAGAACATGCATGCTGACAAGGGTTTATTCAGTACAATTGTACGAAAGGTTGTTCTATAGCGACACACAAACCGCAAAGGTCTCAAAGTGTCATAGAAGTGGTGGTTAGAAAGAGTGAAAGTGTGCAATGTGTGTGTGTGTGTGTGTGTGTGTGTGTGTGTGTGTGTGTGTGTGTGTGTGTGTGTGTGTGTGTGTGTGTGTGCGTGCACAGATGTTGAGACTGTGAGCGAGAGAAAATTGGCTCATAATATCAAAAAATCATATCTACAGGAATAATTCAGTACCTGGAGATTCACTTTACTTTTGTGGATTAGTGTAGTCTTCCAAGATCAAGTGTAGCTTGATACATCACAGAGAAGATTTGATTTAATCTCTACCACTCTTTGGAAATTGAGAAGAAAAGCAGCACAGAGTGCCCTTTTACTTTTAATTCAGTCTTCTAGAGATCTGGGATTTAGTTCTAAAAAACATTATCTGTGGTAAGAAGGGAAGTTTCTATCATTTATTTATATGAAAATTAAACACCAGAGAGACATAAAGCAAGCAAGTAGTTTTGTACAGATGTGTATGGTTGGGAATATTAGCCTCAGCAGCTCATATCATTTTCATAAATGCCTTTTTTTTAAACTCCTTTTGCGTTTTATCAATAGCCTAAATACCACGATGGTAACTGTATGGTTTTGATTTGATTTGGGGGATAACTATGTGTTTGGTTTTCCCTAAAGAAAAGTGAGGGGTTGTATTTTAATTAATTAATTTAATGAGACCCACAGTGCAGTTCAGTATGTCCAACATGTGATAACGGATAATTGCCAATAAGTGACGACCAAAAGACAAAACCTAATATCAGTTAATTAAATTATGAACCTATTTTTTATCCTATTTATATTATTATTCGGTCATCTGGTTATAACCTGTTCATATCTGTTGATTAAAGTAATGACTTTGTATTATTGAATGTAATGTCATCCAAAATAATTAATTTGTCTTATTGAATTTGTGCTTTTGGGTTCACCTACATGTTGGCTATACTTATGACATATGAAACCTTAATAATCTTCTTAACCCTTTGATGCACAACATGGGTCCAAATAGACCAAAGTGAGTTTTAATTGTAAATATCTTTGTAATAAATTACTTTAATCATTCAGAATTCCAGGAATTCCTCAATTAACTTGTTTTTGATCATCACAAATTCTTATTTTCATTTTTACTTTCTTACTTTTTGAATAAAAATCACTTTTGTATCACTACCATTCTAATGCGCAACATGTGTCCAAACGGAGACGTATTGGTTTCCTATGTGATTTCATGCATGGCTCAGTGTTTCTTTTTTTTTCGTTTTTTTGGAAATCAATTTATTTAATCATTTAATATTCTAAGTATTCATTAAATATCTTGTTTTTGATGACCACACATCATTACTTTCATTTTTCCTTTCTTAATTTATGAACTAAAATATTTGTTGTATCACTACATCAGGTTTACACACGGGTCTAAAATGAGTAAGTGTGATAACAATGAAAAAAAGACTATACTATAATACTATACTATACTGTACTATACTATACTGTACTATACTATACTATACTATACTATACTATACTATAATAATAATGTTGTTAAAAATAATTATTATAGCAGTGGTTTGGACCAAACAACACATTTAATATTTGAAATCTTTAGTTGTCACTTTGTCACACTGACACATAACATACGTCATACAGCCGATAACACTGTGAGATATTGAACTGTAAGTGTCTGTAGTGTAACTGTAGTGAACTGTGGTGAATGTATAACATGAATGAAGAAAAAAAAAGAAAACTGATTAAATAAAAACATATGGGTAGAGCGCAAACTGCCATCTCAGTGCAGACATGCCTCACAGATGACAGTCACATGTTTGTGCTCCTTGCACACGGGGCTGTTGCACCTTTTGGGTCTTTGGCAACTGTGCAGATCTTCCTCTTCACTTGTTCCTCCTGTAGCTGGGTTGTGGCTGGGTTTGTTATTTTTATCCCATATCTTTCCTTTGCCCCTGTAATGTGCTTCTGGAGGTGGGGCGTGCCCTCCATGTGCATACATGCCTCATAAATGACACAATGGACAACTTCTTTACCAGTATCCCTGTGGCTGAGAAGCTCCTGGAGAAGAACCTGATCATTGTGGGGACTCTTCGCCAGAACAAGCCGGACATACATATTATTACATTATTATTATTATTATTATTATTATTATTATTATTATTATTATTATTATTATTATTATTATTATTATTATTATTATTATGACAGGTCATTTAGCAGACGCTCTTATCCAGAGCGACTTACAGTTAACTAAGTACAGGGACAGCCTCCCTGGAGCAGCTCAGGGTGAAGTACCTTGCTCAGGGCCACAATGGTGACAGCCCTGGTATTCAACTCTCAGCCTTCTCAGTCTGTTTGGAATGCGTTCCCTTTCTCGCTAAAATCCTTGAGAAAGCAGTCGCAAAACAGTTGTGTGACTTTTTACATAATAATAGTTTATTTGAGGTTTTTCAATCTGGATTTAGAGTTCATCATAGCACAGAGACGGCACTGGTGAAAGTTACCAATGACCTTCTATTGGCTTCAGACAAAGGACTCGTCTCTGTTCTTGTCTTGTTAGACCTCAGTGCTGCTTTCGACACTGTTGATCATGACATTCTACTACAGAGACTGGAACATTGTGTTGGCATAAGAGGAACCGCACTAAGCTGGTTCAAGTCCTATTTATCTGAGCGATCTCAATTTGTACTTGTTAACGATAAATCCTCCATGACAGCCAAAGTCAGTCTCGGAGTTCCGCAGGGTTCTGTACTTGGACCGATTCTATTCACCTTATATATGCTTCCTTTGGGCAATATTATAAGGAACCACTCTATAAACTTTCATTGTTATGCGGATGATACCCAATTATATCTATCAATTAAACCAGATGAAACCAATCAATTGGCTAAACTTCAAGCATGCCTTAAGGACATAAAAACTTGGATGTCTAGCAACTTTTTGATGTTAAACACAGACAAAACTGAAGTTATTATACTTGGCCCTAAACGCCTCCGAAACGCATTTTCTAATGACATAGAAGCTCTGGATGGCATTAACTTGGCCTCCAGCACCACTGTAAGGAATCTTGGCGTCATCTTTGATCAAGATCTGTCGTTTAACTCCCACATAAAACAAATCTCAAGGACTGCCTTCTTTCATCTACGTAACATTGCAAAAATAAGACACATCCTGTCTCAAAATGATGCAGAAAAACTAGTCCATGCATTTGTTACTTCAAGGCTGGATTACTGCAACTCATTGTTATCAGGTTGTCCAAAAAAGTCGGTTAAGACTCTTCAGTTGATCCAAAATGCAGCGGCACGTGTATTGACTAGAACAAGGAAATGGGATCATATTACTCCTGTATTAGCTGCTCTGCACTGGCTCCCGGTAAAATACAGAATAGAATTCAAAATCCTTCTCCTGACTTACAAATCAATTAAAGGTCAGGCTCCAGCATATCTTAAAGATCTCATAGTACCTTATAAACCAACTAGAGCATTACGCTCCCAGACTGCAGGGTTACTTGTGGTTCCTAGAGTCTCTAAGAGTACAATGGGAGCCAGAGCCTTCAGCTATCAAGCTCCTCTCCAGTGGAACCAGCTTCCAGTTTGTGTTCGGGAGGCAGACACACTCTCCACATTTAAGAGTAGGCTAAAGACTTTCCTTTTTGATAAAGCTTATAGTTAGGGCTGGCTCAGGTTTGCCCTGGATCAGCCCCTAGTTATGCTGCTATAGGCTTAGACTGCCGGGGGACACCTCCCTGCTCTCTTCCTTCTCTCCCTCTCTCTTCTTCTCCCTCTCTTCTTCTCCCTCTCTATCTGTATGCATTTATGTAAATATATGTTACTAACTCACCATCCGGGGTATCATCCCCGGAGTGTCTGTCTCTCATGTGGCAGGTTGCCACTGATAAAGTTTACGTCAGGATCATGAATCGTGACAGCGCCTGCTGACCTGGTCCTGCTGGACACCGGGAAGCCTTATTGACATTTTCCTGGATTCATCCAAACTTTCTATTTCTTTTTTTTTTTTCCAACACAACATAATTTCTGTCAAATGTTGTATTTGTACTATGTTGTTTATCCTGTACACACGACATCTATTGCACGTCTGTCCGTCCTGGGAGAGGGATCCCTCCTCAGTTGCTCTCCCTGAGGTTTCTTCCATTTTTTCCCCTTTAATTTTGGGGTTTCTTTTAGGAAGTTTTTCCTTGTGCGATGCGAGGGTCTAAGGACAGAGGATGTTGTAACCTGTACAGTCTGTAAAGCACACTGAGACAAATGTATAATTTGTGATATTGGGCTATACAAATAAATTTGATTTGATTTGATTTGGTACCACTAGACCACTAGGCCATCAACACCACAAAGCCATCCAAATTGAGGGAGAAGCATAGCTCAGCATTTGGATCCAGTGGCAACATGACCATGGTGAGCTATGTGCCGAAGAAGGGGAAGGCTGTTGTCCTTCTGAGCATCATGCATGATGACACAGCAGTGGATGACAACAGTGTGAAGAAGAAACCAGAAGTGATCCATAACAAAACAAAATCAGGAGTGGACACAATGGATCAGATGGTTCGTATCTACACATGTAAGTGGAGAACACGAAGGTGGGCCATGGTGCTCTGGCACAATGTGCTGGATGTTGCCACCCTCAATGCCTACACCACCTTCACTGCACAACACCCTGATTACATGGGTGGTGTGACCAATGCACGGCGGCTATTCATCAAGGAGCTGGGCAAAGAGCTTATCATGCCACATATGAAGAGCAGCATGGAGGGCACTGAGATGGCAGTTTGCGCTCTACCCATATGTTTTTATTTAATCAGTTTTCTTTTCTTTTCTTCATTCATGTTATACATTCACCACAGTTCAGTACAGTTACAATACAGATACACTTACAGTTCAATATCTCACAGTGTTATCGGCTGTATGATGTATGTTATGTGTGAGTGTGACAAAGTGACAACTAAAGATTTCAAATATTAAATGTGTTGTTTTGTCCAAATCACTGCTATAATAATTATTCTTAACAACATTATTATTATAGTATGTCTTTTTTTCATTGTTATCACACTTTACACACACGGGTCATTTTAGACCTATTTGTGTAAACCTGATGTAGTGATACAACAAATATTTATGTTCATAAATTAAGAAAGGAAAAATGAAAGTAATGATGTGTGGTCATCAAAAACAAGATATTTAATGAATACTTGGAATATTAAATAATTCAATAAATTGATTTCCAAAAATATAGCAAAGAAACACTGAGCCATGCATGAAATCACATAGGAAACCAATACGGGTCCGTTTGGACACATGTTGCGCATTAGAAGGGGTTTGCATGGCTTGTGTGTCAAAGGGTTAATAGCAATTTAAAAATGGTGCGTCTCTTATGATGATCGGGCAGTTTTGAGGCTCTGATTGGTATTGTTAGTACATCTATCCGTATGTATTTGCGCCCTGAAAGCTCAATGCACTGCAAATGAAGCCATAACAAAAAACATATTTACCAATTTGACAACACATGCACAGTATTTACAAAAAAAGCTGCAAATACAGAAAACACAACCAAATACAGAATGCTTAGCAAATAAAGAAAACATAAATAAATACAGAAACCTGCTGCATATACAGAACTACATACTAAATACAGAAAACGTTTTTAAGTACAGATACACGCTGCAGGCACAGACAATGAAAATTGGATCAAAGGGACACATGATGAATATGGCTGAGACATGCTTGGTGTTGCCAAGGTTTGTGACGCAATAAGTTATTGAAGTTGGTTGTCCGTGCTGTTAACCTAGCGTTAGGCTTTTGCTCATTATTTGCCTGCCAATTCAAAATATTGGACAAAAAACATAGCTTACTAAAATACTAAACTAAGACGGTTAGCATGGTAAACATGATAGCATATGTTAGCATGGCCATAGTGTGCATGTTAACATGCTGATGGTAGCATTTACTGAAAGCGCCGCTGTGTCTACACAGCCTTACAGAGATGTATGTGCTATTGTTTAGATAACTGTGTGTGTTGTCATGGTTCAATAACTACAAGACATGGGTCTATTGTATGTTCTTTGTTTAAGGAGCATGGAATTAAACAGCTAAATAAAATTAATTTTAAATTGAAGTGTGTTGATAAAGAAGGAATGTGGCGTTCTAAAGCTACATACATTTTAGATATTGAAGTATTTGTACAGCATGGTTTATTATAGTTATGTGAATGTTTTAAAAGCTCTTACAACTCGAGCGATGGTATTCCTTACACCTTATTCTGTGTTTCGGAATCCAGTCAGGGAGTTGTTTTCCTCCCGCAGATGGAACGTCTATGACTGCAGCTCACATGAGAGGAGCACACTGCTGCAGGCCATGTGGAGTTATACTGTACTCTGTATCGCAGCAGATGTTGACCAAGGAAGGAGACAGTTAAGCTGTCATGGCCTGTCAAAAATGAACAGCCTGCAATGATGAATGATGATCCCTCTTTCCTCGTAATATTATGTGACATGAGTAGTGATTTTCTTTATTTTAAAGCCAAATGTGATTTATTGTCTATAATTAACATATTTTCTTTAATACTGTGTCACACTGAGACATACATGAATACATGTAGATATGATGTTGCTGAAATTGACTCTTTCTACATGTCAGATTCTGAAATATTACATATATTTGCATTTCCAAATGTGCAATAACCATACTGTAGCTGCATATCATAGGTGTGAAAAACACTATTCATCAAATTATGAATGAAATATTATTAAATGATCTAAAAACACATGTTGCCTTTAGTTTTTGCTTTATGTAAATAGTTATTGCATACGATGGAAGCTTTCCATTACCTTATTTAATTAAATGTTATGATAATTTGATCATCGGTGATCAATTACAGAGACATTAATGTAATTAGGATATGTATACGTCTTTCTGACACTGATTTCAATACACATATTCATAAGAGGTCAATGTATGTAAATAACAACCAGCCAGTGTTTGAATATTATTGGATTCAGTTGTGTTTTGATGTGATACAACGGAAGACAGTGTGAGGATGGACCTCAACGTGGTTCTGGGCTTGTATTTAGCAAACAACCGATGGAGAAATTTTGGACTTTATTGAAAGATAATAGTAAAAATCCTTCACTTTTACAATTACTCACAAACTAAAGATGAAAAGCTATTTATCCCATTTCTTAAAATGCTCTTAGTACAATCTATAAGTAAGTTAACAGTAGATCCTATATTACTGCAGTACAGAACCAGAGGAGAGTTTTTTTGGAATGATTGTATCATTGGCCATAATGGATAATATTATTCTGCATAATAAGTTTTCTTTTATGTTTCCATATCAGTCCATTGACATTATTCCATCCCTATTTTTCTGTTAATGTAATTTAAATATAGTAGATTTTAGTAGATTTAATTTTACTTTAGGTTCTAATGGGAAAATGGGAAGAATCACACATTTAGCGATAAAAATAAAAATGACATACTGCTTGATAAAATAATCTTTTCTTTCGCACTCAGAAAATAACTTTTCTCTTTGGTGTGTAATTTTAATACGTTTGTATCTTCACAACCAGCATCTATTTGAACATTTGTTCAAAGTCTGTCAACTCCAAACAATATTCTGACATGTCTTTTTAAAATGATTATTATTAGTATTATTTCTGCTGTATGCAACAGTTTTTATTGTGCAATCACCTGCAGGTGAACATGGGACACACAGATCACTGTGTCATTTATATACATGTTTACAATGTACAGACCAATAAATCCCAAAAGCATGATTTTATGTTTTAAACATCTGACAAGATGAACATAACTCTTAACAGGTCTACATGAAATATCAGATTCAGACGGTGCAAGCTATATATGACAATAAAAAAGACCCATCTTTTATGTTTTTTAACAAGCCAGAATCAATTGAGCTGTGCTTCTCTCCCCGCTTTGACCAGATTCAGACAGTTTGAATCAATGCAGCTGCATCTTAGATGTTAAGATCACTATGGATTTATGCATTTTAGTATGGATTTGAATCAGTAAATCATTACATCACTAAAAGGCACTTGGCTGAAAGAATAACCAGTGGTTTCTCCTTTAAGTGAATAATATGTGAGCTGTCAAATGAAAAGGTAATGAAACACCATATAATAATTATATTAATTAATGCTGGTTGGTGTTGCCAATATTCTCTTCTGTTATGAAAGTTTTAGTTAGATGCAGTGCAATACAGTTCAATTGACCACAAGCTCAAAAGTAACCACCTGTCTGATAAAAGAGGAATGTTGCAGGATTGCAGAGGTTGTGTTGCATGTATGTTGTTTTCGTATTTGTTAACAGATTGGATTTTACTGCTTGCTGACAAAGAAATTGTTCAGGTAATATTGAATACTCAGATGGCACCCCATAAGTATGATGGCGTTAGCTACACCTGATACGATAAGAGTTTTTAATTTCAATTCACGTCCAGTTTGGCGTGATATCAGAATCATTAAATCCCATTTTGTGAAGAAAGTGAAGTTTTTTTTTACCACTGCCTACATCAAAGGGAAAACTACCTTTATCTTTGACCTAGTTTGTTGCCGTAATTTGCCTCCTGCGAACATCAACCCTCAAACTTCAGCAGAGCTTTATTTGTTTACTAAGGCTTTGGACCTGAAGCAGCCAGTTTGTTTTTCTAGACTATTTTTCTCCATTGAAAATCCTGACACTTGATATTTGTTTACATTTAAACCATTCCGCTTTCTCTCTAAGCCCCCACAGCCAACTGCCAGAAAACGATTCTACCCATTTAAAAAGTGACTGTGTTGCCCTTTAGCATATAGCACATTTTATGAACCTAGTCTTTTGAAATAAGTCCTCTTTTGAGCTGAGCTACATTTATCTGGCATTAAAACAGAGCGATTTACAAGCACAACGGTGTTGTTAACACTTGACTTTTGGTGGGTTGCTCTTTCAGATGGAAATGCTATGCTGTCAGAAACATTAAGATGTACACATACAACAAGCTTCTCCAGCGGCAATCATGATTGACTTTTGGCAAGAACACAGAACAGCGACAATAGAGCGAATGGTTGAGCTCACTGGTTTTAATTATTTTGATGCTTGTGCGTATGTGTGTGTGTGTGTGTGTGTGTGTGTGTGTGTGTGTGTATGTTTTTTGTGTGTGAATCAGACCTCCAAATTCAGAATCCCTGCAAGTCAGTGAAGGCCCTGTCACACAAATCCGTATGGCAGAAACGTATGCTGGCGTATATGAAAATTTGTCAGAGTCCAAATACGTCCAACTTTTCATCTGATCGGAAAAGTGAACATATACAGTTACGCATGTCTAACCTATTGGTAGAGTATCACTTACTTACACAAAATGTATCAGACGAATACCCAACGAATGCATAACTTATACAAAAATATGGCGTATACAAAATATATTGATATAAAGCAGGGGTCGGGAACCTTTTTAGCTGGAAGAGCCATAAAAGCCAAATATTTTTAAATGTATTTCCTTGAGAGCCATATATTTAATAAAATTGAGTTTTAAGTATATCACGTCTCCGAGTACTAAAAGCGGTATCAGTTTTTCCCCTACCACTGTCAACCCCGCGCCCCGGATTTTTATTTATTTAATATTCACAACTCACTTTTCACATTGAACAGGTGCTCTTTTATTAAATAAACTAAACGCTTATATTATTTATCTAATATATCTGCACGTTTCTGTGTTTACTGCACGGGTGTCAAACTCAAGGCCACAATTATATCTGGCCCGCAAGAAAATATAGTTTCTCTATCATAACTGGCCCGCCGGTTTTGGAAATTAAATCAATGCATTGCACAACCAAGGGAAAATACTTATTTGAGGAAGTATCTAAATGTGTGAATGAAATGAAGCTGCCAGGGACAAACTGACGGGACTGATGACAGACGGAGCATGCGATATGATGAAAAGAGCGGATTAGTGCAGGATGCGGGAAAAGATGCAGCGGGAGAACTGTGCAGGTGAGCTGACACCGCATCATACACCAGGAAGCGCTGTGTCGTAAAGCTCTGGAGATGGAACATGTAATAAGCACCGTGACACAGACAGGAAACTTTATAAGAGTCAATGTAAGTCTTTTCCTGAGGAGATACATTCTGAACATGGCGATGTGAGCTGGCCTGTTTGTGCGACATAACGAAGCATCTCACTGTTAAACCTGCAGCTTCAGGGCCGTGTGATCACGGACATGTATGATGCAGTGAGAGCGTTCCAAGCCGAGCTGCCTGTGGGAGACTCGGATGCAGCAGGGATACGTGTTTCCAAACACTGACAAACATCTCCACCGCTGTGTTCCCGACTGCACATGAACTGCTCAGTAATCCATTTGCAGTTGACGTGGAAACAGCACATGTGAACATCCAAATGGAGCTGATTGACCTCCAGTGTAACGACACACTCAAGGCAAAGTATGACTCTGTGAGCACTGCACAGTTTCCAAGCTTCACCCCCGAAACCATGCCTTCATTTTGGCCCTCTCTGTGATTGAGTTTGACACTCCTGGTCTACTGCTTGCTTTGCGCAGTTTTTCCTCAGCTGGTTCGCGAAGGGCAGGACTCTGCCCCCGCACACACACACACACACACACACGTGCGCACACAGTTACAGTCAGAGACTGAGTGGAGGAAAGGAGAGGGGAGAACTAAAACAAAAGCCGCAGCTAAATGTTTTACTTTAAATGGCACAGTATGATTATATATTACTTATATAAAACATGTTAAAAAATGTCACCTCAAAATTGTCTGCAAGCCATAACGCGTCATCGAAAGAGTCATATATGGCTTGCGAGCCATAGGTTCCCGACCCCTGATATAAGGTAAGGTATAAGTAATATTCGTTAAGAGCTCACTGTGTTATGCTGGGGTGCGTTGTTGAATGCTGATGTTTTGAGCATGTTCAAAATTACCGGACGTACCCGACGTGTGCTTCATAAGATATGCAGACGTTACGTGACGTTAGACATACGTGAATACGGAATACGTACGTGAACCAAGTGGCACTTTTCCAGCTACGTTGGCCAGACGCTCTGATACGTAGGTAATAGGTACGCTATCAAGGTTTGACATAGGTATAATAATTTGTTATATATACATTATGTATACGTCAGCTACAACACCGCTGTGGAAAAGTTGGACATATTTGGACTCTGACACATTTTGAGCTAATTTTCATATACGCCGGCATGTTTCTGCCATACGCATATGTGTGACAGGGCCTTAAGCAGCTGTGCATTTTCTTTTCTGCCCTTCAAAATTGGGAGTGTCTAGTTCAGTTCATGAATAGAAAACTGCTCATTTTTGATATGGCTCTTTCTTATAGACCCTCGAATACGTGAACAAACACTTTACAGTTTTCTCCCCAGCGAATGAGAAACACTCTCCCACTGTGACAAAGTGGTGTGACAGGCCATGTCACATAGTGGACAAGTGGTAGATGGGAGCTCACCAACACACGATAAAGCCTGTCAATCTCCAAGGCAACGTTAAAAGCTATCTGCTGCCTGATGTGTGGCCGTCTAACAAACACACACACACACACACACACACACACACACACACACACACACAAGGCAGCAGACCTGTCTTAACCCCACATCACCCTGACTTGTTTTTCTTAGCCTGCAGGCCTCCTTACGCCGGACTCACACACAGCTGAGACTTTCACTGCAACATGTTTTTCTTCAGACTCTTTTCCTTTCTCTTTTACGCGATCATTCTAACCAGCAACAAGCTACAAAAGGCCCTCTAGACAGAAAAGTGTACAGAGGCCCACAGTGTGAAGTTGGATAGGGCACAATGGGATGAAATATATTCCCCAAAGTGGCAATTTCAATAAATGCTAGCTTGCTAACTAATATGTGGTATTGGTATTATTACCATGGATGTAAGAACTGTATACAGCGGCACCAGTCAGCCTTGCTTCCAATTTCTTTCAGTGACCACTTGGACTTCATAGCTGAAACTTTAGAGGTGGCCCTGTGACCTGAAAGTGAGTTTGTTTGAATGTACTGTCAAGCTGAGAAATGTAGAAGTTGGGGGAAGTGAATGAATGAATGCACTTATTTCCCTCTCACCACCACTTAAATGCCTTTAGGCAGTGGGGCAGCCAGCAGAAGCAAACTTGGGGCAGCTCCCAGGTCTAAGCGTGTGTATGAGTGTGAAGTGGAAGGTGGCTGAAAAAGACCTTCCTCTGTTAGCTTTCTCTGCATAAATAAAGGTTAAAAACTGTGAGCCTTCTCTACTCTCTTCCACCCTCGTCACCCTTTCTCTGCTCTTGCACTTTTACACCTTCCTCCTTCTGTGCTCAAAGGCAGCAGCACGTCCATTAACATTTAACTATACACAGTTAATGATGCCATCCTCCTGTAAGTTTAATCCTCTGCTGTTTCATGGGCATATCATCTAGCGACTGATCTGCGACGCAATACACAGTAAGAAGGGAACACACTCACACACAAAGCACACAGTTTTGACAAGAGTCTTATTAAACAGGCTTGTAAAAATTATCTCTGAACCCTCCCTGTCCTGCTTTCAAACTGCTTCCATTCAGTGAATCTTCACAACTGAGGAAATAAGGAGGGTGTGAAGTGAGAGAGCATTTTTTGTCTACACTTAGTCTTAATTCATTAAGTCTGTGAATGCACTGTGAATGTCGGTCACTGCACTATAATTGTCTCTGTAATTGGGACAAATAAAGCAATCCTGAATCTTGAACAACACACACGCATGGACACACGGAAACACACGAGTGTGCGCTCCCTGCTGACAAGGCCCTTTAACATTGTCAGAGGAAAACAGACAACACGAGAGAGACAGAAGGAAAGAGGGAGACAAAGAAAAGAGGGAGGCAAAAACAGAAACAAAAGCTCTGTAAAGGCAGACGCACCGTGGCAGTGACTGCCCCCGAGCAGAAAGACCTACACCAATTAGAGACTCCCCTACTTAGCAATCCACACACTAAAACACACACATATGAACCTCCTGACCAAACCTCCTTCCTCATCCTATTCCTACTCCCCGGGCCTTTACCAGCTCTCATGCTGAGTCAATCACATCAGATCTTAGAAAATTCAGGAAACATTCTCCCAAACTGTCATATTGCAAAACAACAAGCTAAACATTACTTTCAAATTGGGCAAAGCTTATTATTGCCACTTTCTCAGTAATATTGTGGGCTGGAGGAGGAATATGAATTTCATCAGATTAATTAATGTAACTAAATAAGGCCTGAGGGAAACCCTATTTCACCTTATTCTTCTACAAATGCGCATATTGGCATTTTGGTAGAAGACCTACTCTGATCTTTGATAATAAAAGTCCTGAGTTCAGAATTTTACTTATGTAGAAGCAGAGGATCAGCGCAATATACTTGAAGTCTGTTAAAGGTGCCGAATGAGTACTTTTACTTTTGATAAAGTACAATTTGTTGATAATACATATGAGCTTTTACTTAAAGCTGCCCTGATTGATTTGCTGACAGCCATTGTTACTGGTGGTAAACGTTGCCTGTGGCAGCTTCACAATAGAATCAGTACAAACTTATAACAATAACCAGCTAGGCCGATATTAAGGAGATTAACAGCAACGCTGGATTTATACATGCAGCTTTTCCTGTGAATTCCAACTTGAGTCCAGCACAGGAATGGCAGACCCTGCCACTAACAATGAAAGCTACTATATATATCACTCCAATTTACTGCAATGCAAAGTAAACATTTCCTACTACACAAGTGTTTCCAGTGTTCAACTGGCGAAACACGGGGAGGCTTTTATTGTGAAACAATGACAGGAAACGCAATGTATTTGTTGAGGTTAACGCCATCATTCATCAATACATCGTGCTTTTCTGTCTATACATTTCCTGACTTGATCCTGTTTAAATAAGCAGACATTTTGTGAAACAATTTTCGAAAACTTTCTCCTCACCTCCCATCCTGAGTAAATTAGAAGAATGAGAAACTATTTCTGTCTGCGCTCCAGGGTCTTTAATAACAGCTGATATATTCCGTCTTGTCAGCCTTTTGTCATACCATTGTTTTCTTTTGTGGCTCCCACAAAACCGCATCAAAAAAGAAGGCATCGTGTCATTACGCTGCTTGTCACACATTGCTTCAGAATCCGTTTTATTCTTCAGTGTCGCTCATTTGTACCATCCGTCGTTTTGCAGAAATGGACACTTCAATCCATTAGTCTGTTTACAAGTATAACATTTTCCTGCTTTAGTCAAAGTGGTGCCATAAATTGATTATATTTGACTTCTTCAAACAGAAAAGAGTGCTGACAAAATTATCAACAAAACACTGTGAAAAGAGATCTGATAAAGATACCAATCAATGCTCCTTATTGACTCTTCAAAGGGGAGGGGGCAGCGGTAGACGGGCTGCAGATGGCGAATGTTGGCAGAAAAAGATATTTGATGGGATAAGTGTGAATTGGGTCATATTTATTTAGTGATAACAAGGCACCCACATCACATAGATGGATACATGCTTTGTAAAGTTAGTATGTGTGCATACATTATACACATGTATATATTATGTTACCTTGTGTGTGTTGCTTGCTGTCTCGTGTTCTGACCGCGTGCTTTTAGCAGTCACAGTCAAAGGCGTTCAACCAAACAACAGTGTCAAATTCCTTCTCCTGCAGGTTCAGGCTGTCTGTTACAACATTTCTCCGCGTAATCTTTGCCTCCCTGTTATTCACCGTCGCTCCCCTCATCTCGTCCCCTCCCTGTGTTTTTCTCCAGAGGGCTTGTGACAGCTGTAAAACCTTGTATCAAGGCGTTGACCTACGATGTGTTGCCCCATCCTCCCCCTTATCCCTCCCTCACTGATTCTCCCCTTCGACACTTTGCTGAAGTGTAACCCCCCCCTTCCCCTGCTCTGCCACTGCAACGTAGCTATCTGCAGCTGATGCTGTGGAGCTGATAACAGTCTCTTTTATCTGTCGCTTAGCAGCACAAAGGGACCTGGGCATTGATCAAATGCCAGCAGACTGATGGCTGCTCAACAGGCTGCTTTTTACACCCGCGACACTGCCTAGGGGATGGAGGGATGAGGAGGATTCAACTCAAGCTGAAAGTACAAGGCCTAAACTGACAGCCTGCTTCCATGGTAATAGAGAGAAAATGGCACAACATTCTTGCTGTTTTGGTGAGATCTCTGCAATATGAGCAGAGAATGACATGAAATTGTCTGGCCTTGGCTGAACCACAGCAGGAGTATGGCTTTAAGTCTACTCCAAAAACATGAAACCAGCACAGATGATTTGTAAAAATCAAACAATAGCCTATGACCCTGTTCTCATATCTAACAAAGAATTTACACTTAATGTTCTATGTTCCTTTTTATCCATGCTAGCGCTCTTTTAGTCCAGACCATAGACCGTATAAAACATGGATGTAGCTAGCCAGCTAGCGGCCAGCGACCTGAGAGAGCAACCATCTGTCTCAAAGCCCCGTCCCTAATAATGCATAACTTTAAGCCTTAATATAATTTAAACGGGTGAGTTGAATAAAAATTCACCACCCTACAGTTTTCATGAACAGGGAAATTAGCTATAAAGACCGAAACTGTTATTTGTAACAGGCTGTAAATTGTTTATTTCTCTTATTAAATTGGGCATTTTAACATGGAGGTCTATGGAGATTGACTCAATTCTGGAGCCAGCCTCAAGTGGCCAATAAAGGAACTGCAATTGTTCACTTCAACGTTGGCTTCATTTTGCCACTTGGTACAGACATGCATGGTTAAAAGCTTCTGAAAGAGCTAACGGACATCATGCTAAGATTATTTTGTCAATAAGAGAAAAAGTTACTTGTATCATAAAGTGCATGGTCTAGAATCCAAACTAATACAACTGTGTATAGGCTGATTTACGGGACTGCCCTATAAAAACTGAATGACAAAAAAATACAGATGACAAAAAAAAGAAATATAAAAAGACAAAAATAAAGATTACACATAAAACCTATAAAATAATTGTATACACTTTCACTTAGCAACATTTGAATATAAAGCTAAATAGATATTCACAATGTCCTTCACTTTATAATTAACAAGTACATAAATGATGCATATAAAACAAAAACTGGAAAGAGGATTTAATACTAAAGTTTTTATACATGATGATATTCTAATTTTACATCCCTTAAGTTCTACAAATACATACTCAATGCTTCTAAATATTCCCGTCCCTAAAATGAAAGGAACAATCCAAGCAAGACGTTCATATCAGCCGGTGGAGAAACACACGTAATGTCTCAGGGCTCAGCAGCTGAGAGATGTTCTATTTGCCCTCGACAGACCTTTAAAGAAATTGTAATTGCATGACATTTTCAAAAATGTTTTCATAAGTGATTGACCTGCAAAATAATTATCAAGTGCTAAGTGAGACATTTTGAGACATTATGGAAGCACGTATAGGGTTTCGATTCAATAGATTTAGTTTGTTCACAGCTGCACTCTGCAAACATTTCTCTTTCATTATATCTGAAGAGATTTTTTGAAGAACGATTTGAATGGATTCACACTGAATCAACATGATTACCAACAACACAAAACTAGCATGTTACTAACTTGAAAGAAATGTTTTGTTGAAGCCGCCTGTAATTATTAGGACTACATGCGCAAACATATGTTTAGTATGGACATTTTCATCAAGTCAGTTTATAGTATTTGTAAAATTGTTCCATCTTGTGTCACCAGAATATTGAGAGTTCAATAGAAATAGCACTTTTATGTTATTAAACCCCACTCTGACATCTCGATACCTGGCTGTTATCATGTCGAGAGAATCCTTTTTCACAGCTCCACCTATTATTAGAGGGAGTTGCCTGGGCATTGTGTTATACTCTGTGAACACAGTATTAAAATCCTGTTGGAACCGATGTCATGTTACAGTGGCACATTAGTTCCTTTTTGGGATTTACATGAAATTGTGAGCTTTTGTGAAACCACAGACGCCACTTCTCTGAACAAAGCCAGACATGTGGAAGATCCCTACAGCAGTCTCAGCTAAGAATAGAGACACATAATGACATTTTAATTTTGTGCCGCTAACAAACTCTTTGCTTCCCTTCCAGTCTCTTTTTTGTGTGAACTACCAAAGCTTCAACATCTCTGCTTTCAGAATTAAACAGAGGGTGTCAAACGGAGAAAATAATTGAGAGTGGCATTACTTTCTGGCACCGCTGCTAGAAGAAGCCACCTTTGGATTGTTTTCCGGCTGACGCTCAAAAAGACTCATACCAGTATTTAATTGTGTTGGAATGGAAGCACTTTATTTGTTTCTTGCCACATCTTTCTACGAATGAAGCCGGCAGCAGCCTCGATTATTCTGACACTATTCTGACATTTTGAAGTTATCAACAGGATTCCGTCTAGGGTCACCTCACCCAAAATCTGTACAGCCATGCAAGTAGTTCTGGTTCTCTCTGCAGAGGTTTGGAGATATCAGTCTCTGAGTTTTCTGCAGCCAACCCAATACAATGGAGGTGAAATTGAATCAAATGGATTTTTTTAAAGCTCTCAACAGCTCAAACAAAATCCCATTCACCTCAATCAGGGTGGCGCAGAAGTTTCAGAATTGGATATCTCAAAACCTTAGCAAACAAAACCCAAACTGAATGGGTTTTCCCTTACCGCAAGTTAACTGTGTTTTACTTGATTCTATGTTTGATAATCCGGGTCTTTCAAGCAGCACTAACTATAATCAATTTAATATTGACAGAGAATGAAATGACTTTGTGTAATGTGAAATCGCTCATAGTGACAAACTTACGTAGAATCATCACTTCTGCAGTGGCCTTACCTACACGAAAATCCATCTTGTCAGGCTTCATGTAATGCAGGGGTGTCAAACATGCGGCCCGCCAGAGGGTCCAATCCGGCCCGAGGGATGACTTTGCAAAGTGTAAAAATTAGTTGTTTTGACTAAAACGAAGGGGGAAATTTAAAGTTGTTCAAATCAAATTTTGCTGTATGTGGCCCCTGAACTAAAATGAGTTTGACACCCCTGATGTAAAGCCTTGGGTCCAAACCAGCAGTGTTTGCCTCTCTGTGTCGTCACACACACATAAACCACGGCCGTAGCTGCTAGCAGCTCCTCACAGGACGCTGATTGATCCGAACCACCAATGGAATAAAACAACAATGGCGGCTCCTAATGAGGTAAGCGTAGATGCTGCAATAGCATCAGTTAAACCAGAGGTGGAGAGTATTTCTTCATTAAAAGAAGAGCAAAGAACGGCATTGAAGCCTTTTATCGATGGAAAAGATGTTTCCCCTCTTCTTCCTTCACAGACTGTGATTGGCAGGTGGGTAATCCTGCCTGCTCTTTTCCAAACAGTTTCCAAAGACGGCTTCTCAGATGGTTCTGTTTTTAGTGGAGACAGTGAATATTGGACTTACATTTATTAAGCGACCAAACACACAAATCCATATAAATGCTGATGCTGCTCTATATCTGCTTGATGGGTGAATAAGTAACAATTTGCTAACAAGCTTCCCATATCAACATATAAAGATAAGAATATGTCAGTGTTGTGCTTACAGCCTATTGCGCTGCCCCCAGTGGCCAAAACATTAATTAATCAAGGGATAAGAATCTATTTAATCTCTAGTGCAATGCACTCTGGTGAGTCATGGATCGTAGTAAGTAACTCACTCGCATCACTTGCTCTCACACTCACAGTTAAGGGCCGTCAACATCAAGAACGATAACTATAAATGTTATGATCTGAGCATCCACACTGATGAACAATAACGTTCTGTAAACAGTGGTGCCAAGCTGTCCAGCACGTCTCTCTCTCCTCGCCTCCGGGGGGCCGAAAGACGCACAGCAGTGGCTAATTTTCAACTGTTTTATTATTCATATTCTTAATAATTAGATCAATAAAAGTTAAATCAAGTGTTTGATTAATGCTGTATCTGCCGTTTTTGACGACAAAAACTATTTCCGGTTAAAAACAAATTCACATTGGTGTCTACCAGCACTGCACATTGGCTCGTGCCCCCGGGCACTCGTCCGATGCAATCTATGGATATGTAATCTGCCATGTTTGAAAGTGACGCCCTGTTCATTTGGATGGATTTCGATTGGCTGTCAGTGTTTCTATCGTTCATCAAATCGCTCTGAAAGTGATCCCAATGATATCGTTGTGGTACCACTTGACTTAGATTGTTAAAACAATGGATTTAAAGTTATCATTATAGTTCTGGTTCTTGGTGTGGATGGCCCTTTAGTCCATTCTGTCACTATCTGGAGCAGTCACCTGATGTGGATGTTGTGCTCTACCAGACATCACTTGTCAATCAAACAGTTGTTGGCCAGTACTGCGACCTGGACATTATGTCCTTGGACTGTCTACTGTTAAAGTATGGTTTCTGTTAGATGGCGCTTTGTGCAGTTCTGTGGTCAGAAAGAAACTTCCTGTACGATAGAAGACGTTATATAAAAGAAAAACTATTTGTGTAGTTCAAGTTAAATTGGCTGTGCACCACAATTGATTATCAACACAAATTAAACTTAAATATATTATAATTATTTTTATCTTCCATTAATATATCTCAAACCTACATGTTATTTAAACCTTGAAATAATAAATAATGAACTTAGGTTTTGAGTGAAAATATTTATTTCCATCTCCTCACATTTTTAGTTAATATTCTCAGACTTTACTTCCATATTGTCATTTTTCATCCAGATTTCTCTCAAATGATTTTCTCATCAGCGTGCCATAAACCGAAGTTAGTATCTTTGACAATATTCTGCACACATACCCACATTACAGGTATTTCTACCTTGATGTAGTTCTGTTGCTACAGTCACACAGCAGCTGTTGTTTTTCTTGAGTCTTCCTGTCCACCACACCATGACTGTCACAGTGGTGATAATTCACACATATATGCAGACATGCTCCTAAACTCACAATCACACACTCTACGGAAAGCTAACCCCCCCCCCCACACACTCAACGTCTCACGGTATATCCATCTATCTTTTAAATTTCCCTTTTCCTTTTTCCTTCAAAAGTGACAATAGTCCTCATTTGTCATACCATCATTGACACCACTGTAAATCTAAGCTCTGAGAAGATTGGGAAAAACTTGCCTCATCTGATTTATGAAACCTGCCTAACTATTGATACAAGTGCAAAATCCAATGTGAAAAGTAGCCTGGTGACATTTGTCTGAAGCAGGCCGTGGATACAGTCTGCATGTGGTTTCCAAGTGAAAAGAGAAATAGGCCATCTTCGTTGTTTGCAGGGCTCGGGCTGAGCCTCCTTTGAAATAGTTTAGTTAATTCACCAAAGGCTATTCTATTCAAAGGGGATGTGTGCTGTGACAGGAAAATACTTCCTCAGAATACAAATGTGTATTGCTGAAGGTTGCCATTTCTTACAGACAACACAAATGAGGTTCAGCTGATATTTAGCTTCATATCTTACACATACATTCAGATGTAATGCAAGGTAGATGCTAACAGCGCTAGCTAAATTCAAATGATACATTTTATCGCTGCCTCCCTCTCGCTCTTCTCCATCTGACTTTTTCCAAATTAAAGGTAAAAATAACATAAGGAGATGTGTACCCACTTGCCTCCCTGAGTATTCAGCTATCATTGCTAATTCCAGAATATTGCAGCCACTTCAGCCCGACGCTGCTCCCATGCCACAAGTGGCTCTTGTGGGCTTTTTCATGGAAATTCAAGTAGGGTTTTCTGGCTTTTCGGTATCAAACAGGTGCAGAGACAAAGAGCAATTATTTCAACCTTTTCGTAAAAAGCCACATTGAGACGTGGGTTGTGGAAACAGGCTGTGTAATTTTCTGCCCTCCCAAATGAAGGATGCATATCAAACCGTCAGAAGCTCGAGGCTCTGTGAGGACACAAGTGTAGGTTCAGTCGATGCCTTATTTCTGGATACAATGCTCTTGAGTATCCATTTGCGGAAGCAAAGTCAATGGAATATAAAAGCGTGAATCTATTGCTAGAATAAATTACACTTTGGATTTATGCATTTATTTCCCATTGCAGATATGAGATGAGAAACACATTTCAGGGTCAAAATTAATCACACGGTTGTAAGTGTTCACTTCACTGGCCTTTTGTTCTCTTTACTTTATGTTTTATGAGTCAAAACAACATGAAACACAAAACATCACAGCTTCAGTAATTGATTGATATTAATACACGCACATCATCTTTTTACTCTGTATGTCAAGTAATCAAGAAATACATGTTCATTTCCCTCTGACAGTAAGGAGCACAGGACTTTTTTAAATCTATTTTAAGAGAATACTTTTCTTTACTTATTTGCAGAATTTGAAAAAATGTGTCCGTATTTATCACAAATGTCATCCTTTCCCAGCCTTGGGGTCGCCCTAATATGTTATCAGGTTATCAGGTTTAGCTTAATATTAAGTCAACATTAAGTTCAAATAAAATGTTACTAAAACGTTCAAAAGGTTAATAAAATATTAGAATTAGTTTAAAAGGTATTTGAATGATGTGGCATTACATAACATGGCATTCTGCAGTTCAGATAGTGACTTAAAGTAAGGCCTTAAAGTTAGCAGAAGGTTTGAGGGCTGACTGACCCAGTCGACTGCAACGCAAACCTCCATGGATCTGCCAGCCAGCGCTATCGAACAGCTGATTGACCTGATCGAACGCTCCAAGGGGTTTTGGTTTGGAGCAAGAGGCAATTACTCAAAGGTGGCTCCTAAATCAAAGTACCTTTCCAGGCCAGATGTGAGACATGAGCTGTGCACTCTCAGCTGCTCCCGTTGGTTTGGCACTCAGGCTGACATTAGATGATGAAAATCAGCATCGACATAATACGCTTTCGGACTCTTCAGTATCACAGTGATGCTTGTAGACCAAAATGTTCTTTAATAATTCTAAAGGCCTGTCTGTGAGTGAAAACATATGCAATGTCAAAAAAAGATTTTAAGTAGCTGGCGTTGCACACAAAAAACTTTGGGAACTTCTGGCTTATATGATTTACATCCGGCTCAGATTACTTTATGTAGTCAGGTACTGAATAGAAATGACATGGCATTTTTTATTATACATTTATTTAATTCTAAACCAGATTACTTTTGTATTACTTCAAAATAAAACATTGAAAATAGTGCACTTTTCTCTAAAATCAGCCACAACTATTATTATTTCTCTTTAAACATCTTCAAAACTGCAACTTGCATACTGTGTACTGTAAGGTGTACTGTGTACGGTGTAGTGTGTACTGTATGGTGTAGTGTGTATGATGTACTGTGTACTGTACTGTGTACTGTACGATGTACTGTGTACTGTACTGTGTACTGTACTGTGTAGTGTATGGTGTACGGTGTATGGTGTACTGTGTACTGTACTGTGTACTGCACTGTCTACTGTACGGTGTACGGTGTGCTGTGTACTGTGTACTGTACAGTGTACTGTGTACTGTGTACTGTATGGTGTACGGTGTACTGTACTGTGTACTGTACGGTGTACGGTGTACTGTGTACTGTGTACTGTATGGTGTACTGTACGTGTACTGTGTACTGTACAGTGTACTGTACTGTGTACTGTACGGTGTACTGTGTACTGTAAGGTGTACTGTGTACTGTACGGTGTACTGTACGGTGTACTGTACGTGTACAGTGTAATGTGTACTGTACGGTGTAGTGTGTAGTGTGTACGATGTACTATGTACTGTACTGTGTACTGTACTGTGTACTGTGTAATGTACGGTGTACTGTGTACTGTACGGTGTATGGTGAACTGTACGTGTACGGTGTAATGTGTACTGTACTGTGTACTGATCGGTGTACGGTGTACTGTGTACTGTACGGTGTACTGTGTACTGTATGGTGTACTGTACGGTGTACTGTGTACTGTACAGTGTACTGTACTGTGTACTGTACTGTGTACTGTACTGTGTACTGTACAGTGTACTGTACTGTGTACTGTGTGCTGTGTACTGTATGGTGTAGTGTACTGTGTACTGTACTGTGTACGGTGTACTGTGTACTGTGTACTGTAAGGTGTACTGTGTACTGTGTACTGTGTACTGTGTATGGTGTACTGTACGTGTACAGTGTAATGTGTACTGTATGGTGTAGTGTGTATGATGTACTGTGTACTGTACTGTGTACTGTACGATGTACTGTGTACTGTACTGTGTACTGTACTGTGTACTGTACTGTGTACTGTGTACTGTACGGTGTATGGTGTACTGTACGTGTATGGTGTAATGTGTACTGTACTGTGTACTGTACGGTGTACGGTGTACTGTACGGTGTACTGTACGGTGTACTGTGTACTGTATGGTGTACTGTGTACTGTACAGTGTACTGTAAAGTGTACTGTACAGTGTACTGTACTGTGTACTGTGTACTGTGTACTGTGTACTGTGTACTGTACGGTCTACTGTACGGTGTACTGTGTACTGTAAGGTGTACTGTGTACGGTGTACTGTGTACTGTGTACTGTAATGTGTACTGTGTACTGTACGGTGTAATGTGTACTGTGTACTGTAAGGTGTACTGTGTACGGTGTACTGTGTACTGTGTACGGTGTACTGTGTACGGTGTACTGTACGGTGTACTGTGTACTGTACGGTGTATGGTGTACTGTACGTGTACGGTGTAATGTGTACTGTACGGTGTAGTGTGTAGTGTGTAGTGTGTACGATGTACTGTGTACTGTACTGTGTACTGTACTGTGTACTGTACGATGTACTGTGTACTGTACGGTGTATGGTGTACTGTACGTGTACGGTGTAATGTGTACTGTACTGTGTACTGTACGTGTACGGTGTACTGTGTACGGTGTACTGTGTACTGTACTGTGTACTGTGTACTGTGTACTGTACGGTGTACGGTCTACTGTACGGTGTACGGTCTACTGTACGGTGTACTGTACGGTGTACGGTCTACTGTACGGTGTACGGTGTACAGTGTACTGTACGGTGTACTGCAACATGCAGGATGCTGCTGTTGTTTTTTAATCAAAGGCTCCATGGAGGCGTTGCTCTTGTAACGTCAGAGCAGCACTTGCTCAAAAGGTCAAAGGTTACTTCACCAAAATGTTGTCATTAAAGACAGTATGATAAAAAAAAAATGTTTCAAATGAGTTAGGACAAGGCCCTAGATTTCAATTTAAAGAGGGAATGTATGTAAGTGGGAATAAAAGAGTGGGAAGAAAATGATACTATTCAAAAGTCTGTTAAGCATTTTTTCGCAAGCCGTGTACAAACTGTAACAAAACAAGGCTTCCAAACAAAACTTGCTTCACAGCTGTGCTGTTGTTTCTACATTAGAAAAAAAGAAAAGACTCTTCTCTCCCTTGACTTGTTGTAGGCTGCCGGATAAGAAAAGGAAAGAAAAAAGAAATGACAGTAACACTTGTAGCTCTGCGCCATTGTACCAGCTGAATAACTAATCTGCATCTGCCTGCTGATTTCAACAACACTAAATTCCAGACACCCACAAACAGGGCTGGGTTTGGGCGATGTCTTACCTTGCAATCAGTCCCCAGCAGCACATGGAGAGCTGCTGTAATTAAGGAACAATGTCCCCCATGAATCGCATCCGTGAAGCAGGACTTTCATTCCCCACTAATTGAGGCCAACGCGAGGAGGGTGGAGGGAGGGGCAAGGCATTTGAGGCTCCTGCCGGGTGGACCGACCACTGAGTTAGATGATTAGCTGAGGTGTAGCAAAGGTAACTAGGAAACTGAACCTCGCCAGCACAGCCAGACACACCTGCCCCCCCACCCCCAGCCCTCCCCCGCTCACACCCCACTGCTCTCCAAAGGAAACCCGACCCCGAATGGAAGTAAACTTTCCCATTTTAGCTCCACTTTAACGGCAGCTGTTTTCTCTGCTGGTGGGAGGCATGTGGGAGGAAGAGGAGCAGACGCTTTGATTGATTTGCTTCATTTGGATTCGTATCTATTGCGCGTGTGATTGCTGTCGACGGAGGTTCATTCAACTCCAGAGAGAAGAGAAGAAAGGTGGGGATATATTTAGAGAATACTGCAGGTGCTACGCCTAATAAAGGGAATCATTTGTAAGAGAAGAATCTGATTTAATTATGGTGTTGATACTTGTCACAGAGTTTTTTTGGTTTTAACACTTATCATATTTTCACAGTGTAAGTTCACTCTAAACAAACTGAAAGTAAGATGAGGGAAGCAGTCAAATCCGCTGACTTCAGCTGCAGGTTGTTTTGTACCCGTAATGGTGGCGTTCACCATTTCGGCTGCACGCGATGCCTCCTACACTTTCATATGTGCACTTCACCAGAGGCGCTGGATAAAAAGTGCAGAGGAAGTGGCCGTAAGGCACATTGTCACTGAAATCTGTCAGAATCTTCTCTTTGACTCTGTCTCTGTCTCTCTCTCTCTCTCTCTCTGTCTGTATATATATATAAATCTTTCCTTTTCAGAGGCGTGTCTGACAGTCACAGACGCTTCAGTGGGCTGAGATCTACCTGCAATTGTCACTATTGTCTTAGGAAAAGTTGTGATTTATTTCTACGCACTTTTTTTATTTTAAAACTGCTTTCATATAATTTTTTTATTTGTTTCACATTTAGCAATTGGTTTGTTGAAAGAACACCCACGAAATTGGATATTTTAATGACAACTTGTACAGTTTTAAGATTATTGCAGTACACATTAACTCCCACATGTCTGCAGCACGTACAGCAAAAAACCAGCTCAGGTACACACACACACCGTTAACTGCAGTAAATTGCTTCGGCTCATGCTGTGTGAAACGTCACAAAACACCACCATCAATGCTTGTTTTTGCTGATTTAAAGATGCAGGCTTGACTGTACACCATACAGCATACAGATGGACTCCTTTGGCGCCTTTTTATACCAATTTTCCGAAGCGTCCTGTAAACATTTTGTTTATCTGAAATGCGCCGCCGTACAGAGCGGAGTTATTAAGGCGATGTGAGGCCGAGGCAGGATGAAATGCAGCACCAATTTGACTTTGTCTAAACTTGTCTCGGCTCGTAGGACAACTTTGAGATTTTTATCAAGTTATTCTGATCCATTAAACTGATGTGTAAGGATCAACTTTGCTCAGCCGCGATGGATCATCTTTGTCCTTTCACAATGATTCAGAACATCTTTTCCATTGAGTTGAAAAAGCAGCAGCAACTAAAGCAAATGTCTCTCTGAAATGACTTCAGAGGCATTTTGTTCAAGCGTGGGGCCTTTTACTTTCAAAATGCAATCTGTTCAGTCTCATAAAGGCCTCAATTAGATGAAAGTCTTGTTGAAGGCGAAGCCTGATGTGGAGGCTCTTCATCTGCTATGTGTGCCACTCGCTACAACAGAACATACCGTGGGAGGTCAAGTAATAGCCAGCGGTGGGAAGTACAATAGTTATGTATTAGGACAACTAAAGCTTGTGTCTGAAAAGAATACATCTGCTGTAATGTGACCACTGCTGTGTCCTTGTTTGAAGCACTAGCACGGCTTTGATTTATCGAGGTTTGTAACCTTGGCCAATTACCTACAAACACTCTCACTAGCTGTTTTTGCACAATGAATGAGAACACTTCGCCCCCCTTTTCCACACTCTTGTTGCTTGCCTTGCACAAAAGAAAGTAATATTTAATTGGTAATAGTTCTGACCTTGTTTCTTTCTGTCTGATGATGTTTCCCCCTGATTATTTGTAATTCAGCTTTGCCCTCAACGCGCCAGAGAGCACTTCATTTACTTAGAAAATCACTGGTGGTCTAAAAATCAAGCCTGGCTTGTTTTCGCCTATTCATCTTTTTATCCACGAGGGGCAAAACATGAAGGATCGCCTCTGAGATTTGGCTGGCGTTCCAGACCAAAAAGTCTGAAAAATTGATAGGTTTGGAATTTACATATCTGTTGTGAAACGGTATTCCCTGTGGCCAGCGCGAGCATGCAGTTCATCAATAAAATATGACTGTCTGGAAACAAATATTGAAATTGCTCCTGTCAAAAATGAAGTTTGGGGAATGTGAATATAGTGGTGGTGTGATGATGTTTAACTCGGCGACAGAGGTCAGAGAAGTCAATCTGTTTTGTTTGGGCAGGCAAGGAAATCAAGAGAAATCTATTTGCATACGTCTTTGGTGGTAGAGAGTGATTTGTGATTTATCTTGCTGTTGTTGGTCTTTGTTTACGTTGTCGTTTGCATTTAAAATGTGAAGGAGAAGGAAGATAAAAGCACATTACTGTGGAATTATTGAGTGAGCATTGCCCTCTGGTGGACAGACGAGAGGTGGATCTCATGTTTTAAGCAGCTCCTTGAGCGAAAAAGCTGGTTCCGTTGTCAAACACAGCAGGAGATCATTTCAAAGCCTGTGTTCACATTTATATACATGTTTATATGTGTGTACATGTACTGCATATGGCTCTATGAATAAATTGATGTCAAGCAACACGTCTCCAGGGAGGAGGAGGGACAAACAACTCCTCTGAGAATAAAATGGATGAGCTCCCTGCTTTACATTGATCAATTCACACTACATACTGAACAAACGCAACAAATCCGAACAAGCTGAGAAGGGCAAACAGAGAGAGACATAAGCAGGGAGCACGGCACTATTGCAGCGAGGTGCTGTTTCCTCAAGGTCGGAAGGTTAACAGGCAGGTGGGCACGGCTGCAGCTGGTGCCTACGGGGCCCCGAGGATCCTAATCAATTCTTACATTTCAGGGGAAAATGATGAGAAGTCGGCCGCTCAAAGCAAGATAGATGAGAGAGAGTCGCGGCAAACACACAGATCAATAATATTCATAGCCTCAAGGAGAAAATACGTTAAGCAAAAGCTTTTTACTCAATGGATCTGAGCGGAGATTCATTTATACAGTTTTGCATCAGATAAGCTCACGGAGAAGAAGAGGCTTTTCCTTTAAAACTGAATTTGGAGACTTGCGTCGACACCAGCTGCAGCTGCCTCCCAGATGACACCCACTGCAGAGAGAAAACACACACACCAGGTGGGGTTATAAAGTGATTTGGGCGCTCCAAAAGCCAACAAACTTTTCAAAGTTTGCAAAAGCATAAACAAGAGGTAATGAGATGAAAGGAATGAGAGAAGAAGAGAGGTGAAGAGGATGTCAAACAAAAGCAGATGGAGATGGATAGAGGAGGAGAATAAGAGGCAGGCCGGGAGCGTGTGATTGGCAAGGATCGGGGGCGAGGGTTCAGGAGAGCCGAGGAGGTTTAGTAAGGCGCGAGCGAGATATCCACGGGTCTTTACCCGACTCTTAAATCACCCAGCGTGACAGAGACACAAAGGCTTGGTTTTACGCCAAGCTGTCAGTCGTCTTTTGAGCTGTTAATCACAGAGATCTGCGAGGGCCATATCTCTTAACGTTGGAGAGAAGACGCCTGGCAGCAACAAATGAGCCCCCACACTGCGACTCCCACGCAGCCGCAAACCTCTAAAGCCGTGCCAAGGCCATGATCCACCTGCAATCACCCTGCAGCAAATACCAGGCTCTCCCCTGAGCAGGTAGCCATGTTGTCTGTGTGTGTGTGCGTGTGTGTGTATGTGTGTGTGTGTGTGTGTGTGTGTGTGTGTGTGTGTGTGTGTGTGTGTGTGTGTGTGTGTGTGTGTGTGTGTGTGTGTGTGTGTGTGTGTGTGTGTGTGAGAGAGAGAGAGAGAGAGAGAGAAAGCCTGGGGAAAGGGGTAAGAGTGTGTGTCTGTTATCTCTTTTTATGTGTGGGAACGTGCTCGGTGAAGTCTAGAGGGATAAGATGGGTGAGGTGGCGTTGAAATATGACAGCTCTCACTTGTTCTGAAGCCTGCCCTCACAGTAAGCCCTGCAAGAAATAGAGAGATCAGTCCCACTTTCTCTCACCCCACCACCCCCCCTCACACACACACACACACACACACACACACACACACTAAGAAGGAACTCAGTTAAGATGTGATTAGGCTGACTGTCAGTTTTGAGGGGTCCTATCAAGGTTCACTGCACGCCATGCGCACGCAAACGGCCCTCTTAGCCGGGCTGCCTGACAGTCGGCTAGTAGAGGGATGTCGAGGCTGGAAATAACAGCCGGCTCTGACTTGCACTTGGGCAGACAACTACTGGTGCTTTGCCAACTAGAAAAAAAAAGATGGACTTGGAGAGCATGTTGGAAACAGGAAAGAAATACCTGCATCGATCAGCCGGGGTTGGGAAGGTATTAAGAGAGACAGGCCTATTTTGGAGTTGACAGACCAGGGCATCTACTTTGGCTCAGTGTGCACGTTGTGTAACCTGTTTTCAAAAAGGGCGAATTGGTGCACTTATTTTTGCTTTAGACAAGCTTTTCTTATAGTACAAGGTTATTACATTGTTCATGAAAGAATAAGTGATGAAATAGGTATTTTGAAGAAGACTAAGAGCTATTCTGTGAGGGTTGTACTAAGGCACAGCAGTGGTTTCAGCTAAAGACTAACGTCAGCATGCTAACATGCACACAGTGACAATGTGAACATACTGATGTTTAGCAAGTATAATTCACATCATTATATTTTATATTTTTTTCAAGATTATTTTTTGGGCTTTTTTGCCTGTATTGATGGTATAGCTGTAGATCAGTCTGGTGGTCCAGACTGGTGGTCCGTGAGTATATTGGTAAAATGTCACATTTGAAATTAATATATTATAAGTTTAAACTGTTTAAAAATGACTAGTATAGACTAGAGTGTAGCATAGATGTAGCGTACCTATGTAGGTTTGTTTTACGATCTTACGTCATAAATTATCTGTGCTGTGAACTGACAAGATGGATTGATGGCTGTAGACAGGGTCAGTTAAAAGAAAAGTCGTCCAACCTCCACCCGGCTGAAAGCTGTGAAACTCGGCTTGAACGTGGAAAGTCCAGCGCTAAAGTGAAGAGAAAGTATCACAGCGATTACATCAAATGTGGATTTTTTTGGACTGGAGATGAAGAGGATCCCAATCCACACTGTGTTTTGTGCTACGAGTCGTTGGCGAACGAAACCCGCCTATGAAACCCGCCAAACTCAAGCGACATGTTGAGAGTAAACACAAGGATTACTTTGGGAAACCTTCAGGATGTTTTGAGATAAAACGTGATGAATTTAAGAAACACATGACGAAGGCGACCTCACAGTTTGCGTATCTCTCAGTAGCAAACGATCTTGCTGTGGGTAAGTTGCAGCTCTGTACGGACATAAACTCAGTAATAAATGTAGTCACGTTTCATATGATGTGTAAAATCTATCAGCATTCACCGTTTAAATCGCATAAGACCGAAACGCTTGTAGAATCCGTAGTTGTATTTGTATTGTTGATTTAATGTGTGAACGAGTGATATAGAGAAGGTCACATGAAGCTCATTATTAGGCTGTCATTTGTAATATATTGTTGGAGTGGTAAGCAGGCCTATTGTTTTTGGAAATTTGGGAAGTTAGGTGGTCTGTGGGTGTTTTTTTATTGGTTAAGTGGTCCTTGGTCTGAAAGAGTTTGAGAAACACTGGTGTAGATGGACAGGAAGCGGGAGAGAGAGTGGACAACATGTATAGGTTTGGGTTGAAACCCGGTGAGATAAGGACTTAGATTTAGTACATTTACATTTGTCATTTCAGCAGAAGCTCTAATCCAGAGCGACTTACAGTGAACTAACTACAGGGATAGTCTACCTGGAGCAACTCAGGTTAAGTACCTTGCTCAGGGGCACAATGGTGGAGCCCTGGTAGTGACCTGGCATTGGAAGCCTAACCACTGGACCACTAGACCACCACACCACAGTACTTGGGGCTTTTGTCATTTTAAAGCATTGAACAAATAAAAATGTTTTACCTGATGGTGCTGTATGGAAAGTTAAGGGATCGCCAAAGTTATTCCAATTCCTTCTGAAGGGGGACATAAATGTTTAATGGCAATGCGTTCCATAGTTGTCGATCATCGTCCCTACAGTTGTCAAGACACCATCTTTACATGCTGGCATGGCACTCCTGATCTCTGATAAACATTATGAGTAATAAGAGGAAACAACCTTTTCATGATAAGGGGCTGAAACTTGAGATAATGGCGTTAGAGAAAATAATTACAAGCACGGCCTTTCTCTGCTTCACTAGCCGAGACATTTCAATAGCAATGTCAAGAGGATTGTGAAGATGTTTCAGTCAGGACCAAAGGGGCCAACCGACATCTTTACATACTGTCGGTAGAGCTGGCCGTTTTTAATTGTTTAATAAAGCAGTGCCAACTGTACCTGCTTTTCCACTCCAACACCTCCTAAAATGATGATTTAAATGAGGAATTATGTGTATATCAAAGAATAAGTTAACAATAAATCTGAGTTTACCTTTGATACCATTTTTTATTTGTTTTCAATACTAGATACTACGTGCACATTTGTGTCTTGAAAAGTATTGAAGTTCATAACCCAGCCCTACACGTGGGTACAGATCCAAATTGAAGCGAGAATATCAAATAAATAAATCCCTCGGTTTCTGTCTCTTTATTCCAGTCGTGATCTCTTTGCTGCAGTAATGTTTGGGCTTGATGTGGCTCCCCAAACTTGGATAATCAAAATATGTCATTATGAACCAATATGGACGGGGGATATTGAGTCCCATCTGGAAGTGAAAGCAGGATGGATAAATAGAAATTATCACATCAGCCAAGCAGTCAAATTGCTGCCCCACTGAGAACTAGACATCATAAGCTGGGCTGTGGGGACATACACATGTATTGTACAAACACTCTCACACACACACACACATTAAATGCATGAATTCAACCAGCAAACACACACACATGCATCCGCGAAAGCATGCAAAATATGCATGCCCTCCCAAATTGCACAAGCATGCTGTCACCCACACACATTCGAGCACAGTAAATACATACCTTCACAGCCAGCCTGATGCTCAGTGAACACGTTATGTTTGTGTACGTTAGCCGAGTTGTGTGTATGTGCGTGGGCCCCAGATTGTGGTGTCTGGCTCACAGCATGCCGGTAAACACCATGCAGCCGAGGACGATGTGGGGACTCCAGGCTCCATGATTCATGCAGACGGGTTGATTAAAGAGCAATCGCTGCCCCCGCAGTGCGAGAAAGGGTGGCATAATCACCGTAAGAAAACACTGGTTGGTAGCATAAATCTCTTCACGCTTAAAGTTATGAAAGTTTTGTGGGGGGCAAAAAGTTATCAAATGTCTAAGGTTGCCAAAGAGGCCAATGACAGTGACTGGCCGGATAAATGATGGCAGCGTAACTAACTGGGCATAATAATCACTGTGTTCATGGAGAGGGCTAAACAGTTTAGCATACAATCAAACAGACAGTACAACATTTTAAAGGGTAACTTCGGTATTTTTCAACCTGGACACGTTTTTCTCAAGTTTCTAACTAATGGGGACGACAATTTTATGAAATTGGTGCAGTATTGAGCGAGAGTGTTGCAGCTGGTGGCCGCAAAACGTTCTTCAATGAAATCCTATCTGGCAATTCCGCACCAACAATGTACATCCAATAAAAGTGCTTGATTTTGCCATTGTGTCAAGTGTCTGAAAACATTATGGAAAGGACCCTACAGAGAAATAAGACGTTTTTCTTTAACTTTTACTAGATCTGGTCTGTTATCTCTTATTGAGTCTAACCAAGTCTCACACAAGGAGAAGTCTCGTTCTGAAATTTTGCAAGATTTGAAGACACAGTGGAAACGTGAGTGAGAGTTGGAGAGAGGAGTGCCGGTGTTGTCAGAGTTTATTGTGTTGGAGTACAGAAAGCGTAGATTAGTGTTATCAAAAATATTTTCAATGTAATCGCTGATTTCGACAATGTGGATGCGTCGCGAGATTTCAGAACGAGACTTCTCCGAGCGAGACTAACAGACCAGATCAAGCATAAGGTAAAAGAGAAAAACGTTTTATTTCACTTTCCTATAATGGGGTCAGACACTTCGGAGAATTGCCCGAAGCATTCACATTAAAGCCTGTTTAGCGGTTGCAGCGCTCTCGCTCAATACTGGAACAATTTTAAAAAATAGTTGTCTCCATTAGTCAGTTGGAAAATAAGGTCCAGGTTTAAAAATACAGAAGTTACTGTTGTCTACAGAGCATTTTAGCAAATATATTTTTGGTTTAATAGCCCAAGACTTTAATGTTTTAATTCACTCTCACTGCTGTGATCAGCATCTTCAGCTGCAGCTGTTTTCAGTCAGGTAATAACTATCTTTGGGTTTATTTATTTATTAAATATGTGATCGTTTTTCTTTCATAAAATCAAAAAACTTTGTATAAAATATGCACAAATAATATAAGATTCACAAATATGTTATGTCTGTTTTATGCGTTTATCTTGTGGATCAGGAGACCGAGCCACAGAAACAATGTTGTAGATTATTATATGAACAATAATTAGTTTCCAAAATATGTTTTTAATTTTTACATACCACATCACATTTTTATGGTTTTTGAAATGATATAATAGATTAATTATAAGGATAATTAGCCTTATTTTGTACAGAAGCCTCAGGACTTAATGGGCGCTATTTGGGTTTCTTTCAAGGTTATTGGGTTAAATCGAATAAGTGTATCTAGTAGGTGGAAAGTAATACCTCGCTCCAGTTGCCAGATGATGTGAAAGAAGTTGTTTGTGTATTACATACAAAAGCTTATTTCACTTTGGCCCAGGAGACATTTGTTTGTGACCACAAAACACTTTCATGATGTTCTATCTGTTTAAGCTCTGTGCTTTGAAACACATATAATCCCATTCCTTCTGATCCATCACAGCTAAAGTCAACCAAACTGTTTTTATCTTTTTCAGCACTTAACACCATTTGATCCTGTATAAACAGAGGTCAGTAAAGGTTGAATGAATACACAGAGGCCGGCAAGCATTGACCTGCTGTGTTACATCTAGGCATCGTGTTCATTTAGTGAAATGTTCTTCTTTTATCACATTTAATCAACCTCATGCTGTTATTTTTGGCAAAGAAAACCCTAACGATTTCAGCAGTCTATAATTTTGGTCAGTTAAAACTGTTGACTTTTTGGTTCATCAGATTATATTAAACCATCCATCCATCCATCGTCTACCGCTTATCCGGGATCGGGTCGCGGGGGCAGCAGCTCCAGTAAGGAACCCCAATCTTCCCTTCTCCGGGCCACATCCTCCAGCTCCGACTGGGGAATCCTGAGGCGTTCCCAGGCCAGTGAGGAGATATAATCTCTCCACCGAGTCCTGGGTCTTCCCCGGGGTCTCCTCCAAGCTGGACGTGCCTGGAACACCTCCCTAGGGAGGCGCCCAGGTGGCATCCTTACTAGATGCCCTGAACCACCTCAACTGGCTCCTTTCAACGTAAAGGAGCAGCGGCTCTACTCCGAGTCTCTCACGGATGGCTGAGCTTCTCACCCTATCTCTAAGGGAGACGCCAGCCACCCGTCTGAGAAAACCCATTTCGGCCGCTTGTACCCGTGATCTCGTTCTTTCGGTCATGACCTTCATGACCATAGGTGAGGGTAGGAACGAAGATCGACCGGTATATTGAGAGCTTTGCCTTCTGGCTCAGCTCTCTTTTCGTCACAACGGTGCGGTAAAGTGACTGTAATACCGCCCCCGCTGCTCCGATTCTCCGGCCAATCTCTCGCTCCATTGTCCCCTCACTCGCGAACAAGACCCCGAGGTACTTGAACTCCTTCACTTGGGGTAATGGGCTCATTCCCTACCCGGAGTAGGCAATCCACCGGTTTCCTGCTGAGAGCCATGGCCTCAGATTTGGAGGTGCTGATCCTCATCCCAACCGCTGCACACTCGGCTGCGAACCGATCCAGTGACTATTGAAGGTCACAGACCAATGATGCCATAAGGACCACATCATCTGCAAAGAGCAGCGATGAGATCCTCAGGTCACCGAACTGCAACCCCTCTCCTCCACGACTACGCCTCGATATCCTATCCATGAAAATCACGAACAGGATTGGTGATAAAGCGCAGCCCTGGCGGAGGCCAACATTCACGGGAAACGAGTCCGACTTACTGCCGAGTATCCGGACACAACTCTCGCTTTGGGCGTACAGGGATTGGATGGTCCTCAAAAGTGACCCCCTCACCCCATACTCCCGCAGCACCTCCCACAGTATCACCCGGGGGACCCGGTCATACGCCTTCTCCAGATCCACAAAACACATGTAGACCGGATGGGCGTACTCCCAGGCCCCCTCCAGGATCCTTGCAAGAGTAAAGAGTTGGTCTGTTGTTCCACGACCAGGACGGAATCCGCATTGTTCCTCTTCAATCAGAGGTTCGACTATCGGCCGAACCCTCCTTTCCAATACCTTGGAGTAGACTCTACCAGGGAGGCTGAGAAGTGTGATACCCCTGTAGTTGGCACACACTCTCTGGTCCCCCTTTTTAAATAGGGGAACCACCACCCCGGTCTGCCAACCCCTAGGCACTGTCCCAGACTTCCGCGCAATGTTGACGAGGCGTGTCAACCAAGACAGCCCCTCAACACCCAAAGCAGGGTTAGGGTTAGTTAGGGTTTCTGGACGGATCTCATCAACCCCTGCGGCTTTGCCACTGTGGAGTTGTTTGACTACCTCAGTGACTTCCATCAGGGAAATTGACGATATTCCCCCATCAGCTTCCAGCTCTGCCTCAACCATAGAGGGCGTGTTAGTCGAATTCAGGAGTTCCTCAAAGTGCTCCTTCCAGCGGCCGATAACCTTCTCAGTTGAAGTCAGCAGGGTCCCACCCTTGCTGTACACAGCTTGGATGGTTCCTCGCTTCCCCCTCCTGAGGTGCCGGATGGTTTTCCAGAAGCACCTTGGTGCCGACCGAAAGTCCTTCTCCATAGCTTCTCCGAACTTCTCCACACCCGCTGCTTTGCATCTGACACGGCAGAAGCAGCTGCCCTTCTAGTCCTTCGATACCCTGCAACTGTTTCCGGAGTCCTCCCGGATAACATAACCCAGAAGGACTCCTTCTTCAGTCGGATGGCTTCCCTGACCACCGGGGTCCACCACGGTGTTCGAGGGTTACCGCCCCTTGAGGCACCTAAGACCTTCAGACCACAGCTCATCACTGCAGCTTCAGCAATAGAGGTTTTGAACATCGCCCACTCAGGTTTAATGCCCCCAACCTCCACAGGGATGGCTGAAAAGCTCCGCCGGAGGTGTGAGTTAAAGATCCCCAGGACAGGGGCTTCCTCCAGACGTTCCCAGTTCACCCGCACTACCCGTTTGGGTTTACCAGGTCTGTCCAGAGTCTTCCCCCATCCCTTGATCCAACTCACCACCAGATGGTGATCAGTCGACAGCTCCGCCCCTCTCTTCACCCGAGTGTCCAAAACATGTGGCCTCAGATCAGATGATACGATTACGAAATCGATCATTGACCTTTGGCCTAGGGTGCTCTGGTACCACGTGCACTTATGAGCATCCTTATGTTCGAACATGGTGTTTGTTATGGCCATTCCATGACTAGCACAGAAGTCCAGCAACAAACGACCGTTCGGGTTTAGATCAGGGAGGCCCTTCCTCCCAATCACGCCTCTCCAGGTGTCTCCATCATTTCCCATGTGTGCGTTGAAGTCTCCCAGCAAGACTACGGAGTCCCCTACTGGAGCCCCCTGCAGGGCTCCATTCAGGGTCTCCAAGAAGGCCGAATACTCAGAACTGCGGTTTGGGGCATAGGCACAAACAACAGCCAGAGTTTTCCCCCCCATAACCCGAAGGCGTAGGGAGGCGACCCTCTCGTCCACCGGGATAAACTCCAACGTAGCGGCGCTCAGCCGGGGGCTAGTGAGTATCCCCACCCCGGCCCGACGCCTCACACCTTGGGCAACTCCGGAGAAGAATAGAGTCCAACCCCTATCCAGGAGTACGGTTCCAGAGCCTGTGCGTGGAGGTAAGCCCCACCAGATCCAACTGGTAGCGATCCACCTCCCGCACTAGTTCCGGCTCCTTCCCCCACAGAGAGGTGACGTTCCACGTCCCCAGAGCCAGCCTCTGCTGCCCGGGTCTGGTCCGTCGAGGTCCCTGACCATCACTGCCACCCGTGTGACAGCGCACCCGACCCCAGCGGTTTTTCCCATGAGTGGTGGGCCCACAGGATGGATGGATGGGAGGCACCACGTAGCTTCTTCGGGCATTTCAGTTAATCTAGTCTAGCCAACATATCCCCTTGTTTCTTTCTCCCACGTTTTTGTGATGGTCAACTTTAACTTCAATAAGTTACTCCGAGTCCTCCTGACTGCTCACTGTGAGCTGCTGCTGTCGTCCTGATGTGGCGAGCGCAGCACAGGAAACAGTCGTTGATATTTTATCTCCTCGTTTTTGTCAATAAAGAGGGATCAGTTATTTCAACAGCATTTAAATAATATAGTTAAGACCTGCTTCACATTGAAATACAGTCAGACAGCAAACAATGTCAACCACATTTTACAATTTCTTATTTAGATATGTTGACATCTTTTGACCTTCAAACCACAGTTTGGCTTTGCTCAATGCAAATGAGGATGCTAAGCGTGGAACATAATGAATAACATAAAATTATCTTTTGATTTATTATTATTATTATTATTATGACCAATTTTCAAAAGGACGCACATATTTGTGTCCATGAGTCAAGTGAAGCTTTCGAGCCATTGTTGCTGTTCTGTGAGTCAGGTATTACAAGTGGTGGCTGATTAAGGTCAAAGCGAGTGTGACTGTGTCATCACTCATCTGAAGTCCTCCAGCCAAACCTCAGAGCTGCAGACACCTACACTGTCCTCTCTTAACAAAGCCAAACCTCACGCTATCTAGACTGCACCCACGCTCGCCCTGCAATCATCCTCTTCTCTCCCTCTTCGCCTACTCGACTCTCCTCCATTATTCCCCTCATTGTGGCTTTAAACGATCGAAAAGAAAAAGAAAGACAAGATAGATTATCAAGTTGTATTACCATAACCGTACAGCAGGGCGACCACTTACAACGCGACTGGATAAAATGTTTGACGTACACAGATATTTTCATAGCAGTAACATGAATGGAATGCACAGGAAAGGTGTCTCCAGCTTGTTCCAAATCATTGAGCAGCAGTGAACCTAACAAGCGGAGAGTGTGTGAGGGAGGAAGTGCAGAAGGCATCTGACCATTGATAACTAATGCCTCATATAAAATCTCATAACGTGGATCCAAGGGTGACTGGCACAATCCTATGGAATACCCAAACATAGAAAATAACATGTCACAGATCCACTGTACACCTGACAAAATGTAAAATCATAATATTACGGACCATAATAACTTAAATAAAGGCGTGTGAAACCAGACGCCTTTAAAAAATACAACATATAAGCAAGCTAAAACGCTATTGTCCTTTTCCTGTTCTCTTGATGGCTTGTAGCTTTAGAGGTTTCAAAAGGAAAACACTCAACAAAACGACAACATTTATATATATATATATATATATATATATATATATATAACACCAACAAGTCTTCAGATGCTCTGTGATTTTGACTTTCCAGTTACAATGTGGTCGACGACATGATGACTTCAGCATCCACACTAACAAAGAGTCCATGGTTTGTGTCTTTCACTCCTTTTTCGAAGTCCATTAGTCAAGTACTCCAGGAAGAAAACACACAAGTGTTTGAGCACAGTTCTGTGTGTTGTTGTGAGTAATCGTCCCTCAAACGGCCTCTGTGGTGTTGTATCCCTCAGAGGCCTGAAGCCACAGACTCGGAGGTATCGGAGCTCTATTGCGTCTTGCTGGAGCAGGACTTGCAGCACTGCTGTCCATAGAACTTGTGGTTGCAAACGCCGTGCTGGGGAACCAAGTGACACCAGCTGAAATGGTCCACGCAGTGTTCATCTGTAAAAAAAAATATTTAAAAAATGAGGAAAAATGTTCAAACTAAGGCTGCAATTCAATATATTCATTATTAATTGTGGATTATTTTCCAATTGATTTATTCAGAAGAATAGGCCTATAATTTCCCAGAAACCAAAAGCACATTTGTAAATTGGTTATTTTATCCAACTACTAATCTAGTATTAAATGTTCGATGTTATATAAAAAAAACAGAACATTCAAGAAAGTGGAACCAGATTATTTTGGTGCATTTTTACTAGATTAATGACCTGGACGATTGATTTCTTATTTTACTGTCCACTTGTGTGGGGCCCATGTGTGGGCCGTGAGCACCCTCTAGTGCAAAATGTTTTCAAGATGGAGCTTGTGGGACGCTCACGTGTTACGCTCAGTTTGGTGACAGATAAGCTAATCAGTAGGCTTGGGGTGTGGCGCATAATGGGAGCGTGAAGGGACTAAAACTATATCCGGAAATATTAGAATTGTGCGTAGATACAATCCGAATCACATAAAATATGTTTTTATCAATGGAGGAGATGACGCAGAGCCCAAAGTGTTGAGTATGGCTCGACACTTTGGCATCTAGCACATCCATACAATTTAAAAGAACCTGTTTGTCTTTATTTTATTTGAGGGCTCCCCACTATATAACAGGAAGTGGCTTTGTTCATGAATACACTTTAAATAGATTATTAGAATAGAATAAATTAGGCCCTGGCCCTTTACACGTTTGAAAAAGAGTCTAAAGTGATGTGAGGCCGTATTTAGGCACAGACGTCCCTTGAGCAAAATGCTAATCTTCAAATCAAATCAAATTTATTTGTATAGCCCAATATCACAAATGACACATTTGTCTCAGTGTGCTTTACAGACTGTACAGGTTACGACACCCTCTGTCCTTAGACCCTCGCATCGCACAAGAAAAAACTTCCTCAAAGAAACCCCAAAATTAAAGGGGGAAAAATGGAAGAAACCTCAGGGAGAGCAACTGAGGAGGGATCCCTCTCCCAGGACGGACAGACATGCAATAGATGTCGTATGTACAGGCTAACATGCTCACAATGCCAATTTTTAAGTTTAATGTTTACCATGTTCATCATCTTAGTTTAGCGTGTTGCAAACTAACACTGAACACAGAGTAGCTGAAGATGATGGGAATGTTAAGAATGAACTGGCTGTTCACTGCTGGACCAGTCAACCAATAGGCTGACATATACACACACACATACTGTACACATGGACAAATGGAGTGGAGATACTTCTCATTGGACTGTAGGAGGAATTCATCAAGAAGAGCAGAAAGCCCACCCACAAACAGAGAATGCAAACTCCACACAGAACTCTAATTTCATGGTTATTAAGAATGGAAACTGGATGAATTTGTCTTTTTCCCTCAGAGGCGTTTACCTTTTAGTGTTGGTCCAGGAGCTGTGACACGGCCGGGGCGTTGCGCCGGAGCCGGGGGAACAGCAGGGCAGAAGTGTGTGTTGCACGCCCTGGAAGTGACAGGCCTCTGGTTGGGCAGGCAGCCAGCTGCGGGGCGACCTTGCCGGAGACACTGGATGGACCGAGTCTGGACTCCCCCGCCACAGGACACGGAGCACTGAGGCCAGAGGTAGGAGAGGAACAGCGGAAAGACAGAAACAAATAGAAGAGCACAGTGAGAAGGAGAGACATGAGAGAAATGCACAGGGATATAAATAGGAGGAGGAGATCAAACATTGAAGCGCACGGAGAAAGAGGAATCGTCATGAAAAGGAGCAGAAGAGGGATGGAGCAAAAGTCTATGCAGAGACAAAGAACAGATGAAGAAAACCAACATCCCATCCAGCATGTACTTGCCCTCCAGCGAGCTGTCAGGATGGAAACATACAGGGATCACATGCTCGAGATCAAGCAGAATACGACACTGTGCTATAAGAGGTTGCCCTCAAGACTTTTTGCATAATAGATGATATAACACATAGCCTACACAATCTGCCCCGATAGACTCTGTATTTGAGTGGAGCTTTTGGATTGCATCTAAATCCCATTCCACACACAAGAACTATGTTATGCCTGTTAACTAGCACCACCTACACTGCACTGTCTGCCTCTGAGGTGTGTGGGGAAACACAGACATAAGAGAAGACAAGAGCCCAACATGGTTATATATCTCGTATTGATTGATTGTTTTGGCCCAGACGTTGTGTTGCCGTGCTCATCGTGCCAGGGCCTCCCTGAGAAAGAGACCTGGTAAACCAAAATCAATGAAGTGAGAGATGTGCGAGGTGGAAAATAAATGTTGTGAACCTGAAGTACCCTTTGCAGTAGATTTGTTAGTTTACAAACAACTTTTCACACAATGGGATGATTTTGCTCGTAGCTGCTTCTGAAGAAAGCTGATGTTATATACGGCAGAGCATAATACCCACTTCACTCTACTGCCTGACCTCATTTTAATCTACTTCTACACTCACATTGCTTTCACACTTTCTCATTCTAAATTTGGCTTTCAACTGACGGTTCATTTAGTTATTGCCAAGCTTTTTGTTCGTTGAACGTAACAACTCCAAATTCTTAGTTATTTTTGAAACACTGTGAAAACCTTTTCACAGAGACAGATTCCCTACAGTTCCTACATCACTGTCATCAGGTGAGTCAGGACACCTGGGCCATAACAGCCATCAAAGGTTATTTCTAATCAATAAGATGAGAAATTAAATTAAATATGTTGTGCTAAACCAGGTTCATGTGCTTGTCTGTGCAGTGTGTATTAACCTTCATGTTTACTAATCTAATTGTGATTTCCCTTTCCTAGGTAGGGGGGGGGGGAGGTGACCAGACACTGTTGGCTATTTAAGGGGGGATAATTAAATTCATCCCAGCGGGAAGAGTTTGTTAATAGTTGCTCACCTTGAGATATGGTTGGCATTCAAATGTTTGCTTTGTTCCTGTTTCCAGGTTTCAGTGACAATTTCCCTCACTCGTTTACCCAAACCACCATTCAGAGGGTCAGTCCAATAATAAGTAACCTCCATGCAGTGGTGTAGCCCAATTAAAGTCATCTTAGATCAAGCAAGACTAGTGTTTTGCAATGATTTTAAGTCATATTCATGAAAGTGTTACTTGAGAAGATAATTCAAACCACACAGTTAATTGGCTAATTGATTACATCACCAGCTTTTATTAAGATCTTTAAAAAACAATTGGGACCATTACTGCTAAATCATTTACTTTTTCAGTGGTGCAAGGGTTTCTTGTTCATTGAGGGGGAGAGAGATCTTTCTCCACCCACACTCTAATTTGGTACTTTTGCAAAGGGCCAGGGCTACATGGTCCGGCGTGACCCACAACACTCATGATTCCCACTTCACAATTATATTGGAACAGAGTGAATAAAACAAGAAGTTTGTTTGTGTGTGGGTACCGAAGATTTTTTTTGGTTGGCTGGAAAGGCTAACGATCACAGTTTATGTTACAGATACACACACTGCTTGATTAATTTCTTTAACTCTTACTGCTCTTTTTGGTTCAGGAAGGACTCGCAAGAAAAGCCTTATATAGTAAATGCATCTCTGTAACTAGAGCCCCATGGACACCACTTCTGCATGTGGAGAAATACAAAGCCAGGAAGCGAGAGTGAGATCCGAGTGTCGTCATGGCTGATGATGACAAATTCTAGTTTGAGCATCCAGTCATGCGTTACATGTCCCGGGATTCAATTTTCTACCAAATATCCGTGTAGTAGTACTACAGTGTGGGAGAAATGCTCCAAATTGGAAGAGTGTCAGCTGGAACGCACGTGTAGCACTAAAAGTCTTTCATGTAGACGGATGAGGATCAAAGCCTGAGTAAAATGTACCTGTTGCCAGGGAGAGGAGTACCAGCCTAACACCACAGCGCTGGAGCCGCTTCTGCCAGCGATGACCCGAGGGAGCTCGGGGCACTGACCTCGGTTGCAGCCCTGCTGGAGATCCACCAGAGGTTTGACCATGTTCCTGCACCTCCGTATGGGGAACTCCACATACCTGCGTGGCAGAGGAGGGGTTAAAACATTGTGACTGATGATAGTGCACAGATGGCACAGTGGGGTTATACAGTATATCTCAAAAGTGAGTACACCCTTTAGATTTTTGCAAATATTCTGTTATATCCTTTCAGGGGATAACATTATCCTACTGAAACTTTGATATAACTTAAAGTAGTCAGTGTGCTGCTTGAATAACAGTATAGATTTATTGTCCTTTGAAAATTACTCAGTACACAGCTGTTAATGTCTAAACAGCTGGCAACAAAAGTGAGTACACCCCATAGTGAACATGTCTAAATTGTGCCCAAAGTGTCAATATTTTGTGTGACCACCATTGTTATCTAGCACTGCTTTAACCCTCCTGGGCATGGAATTCACCAGAGCTGCACAGGTTGCTTCTGGAATCTTCTTCCACTCCTCCACGACGACATCACGGAGCGCACGGATGTTGGACACCTTGCACTCCTCCACCTTCCTCTTGAGGATGCCCCACATGTGCTCAATTGGGTTTAGGTCTGGAGACATACTTGGCCAGTCCATCACCTTAACCTTCAGCTTCTTCAGCAAGGCCGTTGTCATCTTGGAGGTGTGTTTAGGGTCATTATCATGTTGGAAAACTGCCCTACGGCCCAGTTTCCGAAGAGAGGGGATCATGCTCTGCTGCAGGATGTCACAGTATATATTGGAATTCATGTGTCCCTCAATGAAATGCAGCTCCCCAGTGCCGGCAGCACTCATGCAGCCCCAGACCATGATGCTGCCACCACCATGCTTGACTGTAGGCAAAACACATTTGTCTTGGTACTCCTCACCAGGGTGCCGCCACACACGCCGGACACCATCTGACCCAAACAGGTTTATTTTGGTCTCATCAGACCACAGGACATGGTTCCAGTAACTCATGTTCTTGGATTCATTGTCTTCAGCAAACTGTTTGCGGGCTTTCTTATGCATCGGTTTCAGAAGGGGCTTCTGTCTGGGGCGACGGCCATACAAACCGATTTGATGCAGTGTGCGGCGTATGGTCTGGGCACTGACAGGCTGACATCCCACTTCTGCAACCTCTGCAGCAATGCTGGAAGCACTCGCACGTCTATTTTTGGAAACCAACCTCTGGATATGACGCTGAGCACGTGGACTCAACTTCTTTGGTCGACCCTGGCGAGGCCTGTTCCGAGTGGAACCTGTCCTGGAAAACCGCTGTATGATCTTAGCCACTGTGCTGCAACTCATTTTCATGGTGTTGGCAATCTTCTTATAGCCAAGGCCATCTTTGTGAAGCGCAATAATCCTTTTTTTCAGCCGCTCAGAGAGTTCCTTGCCATGAGGTGCCATGTTGTCCAGCATTCAGAGAGAATTGTGCCCAAAACACCAAATTTAACAGCCCTGCTTATCATTTACACCTGAATCCTTGTAACACTAACGAGTCACATGACACCAGGGCGGGAAAACAACATCATTGGGCACAATTAGGACATGTTCACTATGGGGTGTACTCACTTTTGTTGCCAGCTGTTTAGACATTAACAGCTGTGTACTGAGTAATTTTCAAAGGACAATAAATCTATACTGTTATTCAAGCAGCACACTGACTACTTTAAGTTATATCAAAGTTTCAGTAGGATAATGTTATCCCCTGAAAGGATATAACAGAATATTTGCAAAAATCTAAAGGGTGTACTCACTTTTGAGATATACTGTAAGTGCATGTGCAGATCTATTAAAGACACATACCCTCCCTGTGAGTCTCTCTCCCCGCAGCGAAGCTCTCTCTTCTGGATGCCCGAGCCACAAGACCTGGAGCACTGAAACAGAGTGCAGGCAGGAGGGACAATTTTACAAAAATGAACTCTGCGAGTGTGTTTGTGTAATGCTGCGGGTTCCCTCAAACCACTGTACTAAACATAAAGGAGAACAAAGAAGAATCAAAAGCACAGAGGCAAGAAAGAGTTCACAAATCTTCTGCACAAAAACTAAAAGAATATATGATGAGGCTGTCAAATACGTGTACTGATTCGTAATAAATTAAAAGTTATACAACCGGTCCCAGTTTTTTCAAGGATGTTGATCAGCTTTGGAGAGAGCGAGCATATCTTGGACATTGTCAGCGAATCCTTTAGGGAGTATTATCTGAGAACATCCTTTGTTGACAGTCTGGCATTTGCAAATGCTGACCAGATATCAGATATTTTTGTGTTATTGTGACATTATTTCCTCATTGTTACGTTTCATTTATTAAAACATTTCAAATATGTCCTAATGGCATAAAATATATATGGTTAAAATTTCGTAAAGATGAGAAACTTTAGGAGTTACAATGATAACTTCTGTCGTGGTGGCAGCAATACGCAGCTGTACATTAAAGAGACAAATACCAATCATGATTCCTCAGAGCTCAAGATGACGTCTTCAAATTGTTTGTCTACAAACTGAACAAAACTTAAGGATATTTGATTGGCAATCAGTTCAGAAAGGGAAAAGAAGAAAATCCTCACATTTCAGACCTTTTGCTTTATGAATTAATCAAGTAATGTCCTTATTGATTAAGAGTTATCTGTTTTAATCCGTGTGACACTTTTCATATCAGAATTTCAATAATTTTCATTACACAAGTTATTTTGTGAAAACATATAATTTATTCTAATTATTATTCATTTTTTAAATTTAATTTTTTATCTGCGACCAGCTCTATAGCTCGCTCTGTCGGTCAACAAAAAATGTCCCCACCCGCAGTTTGTGTGTGTGTGTGTGTGTGTGTGTGTGTGTGTGTGTGTGTGTGTGTGTGTGTGTGTGTGTAAATGCATGAAAGCACGGATGCACATCTGTGTGTACGTGGTCGCAGCTGTTGCACATTTGCGCTTGTTTTTCCTCCATTTCAGGTCCAGTTTAATAATAATAATAATAATAATACATTTGACTTATATAGTGCTTTTCTCAAGGACGCTTATCCTTTTCCTTTCAACAAGCTCAGTGAAGTGATGTGAAGTCGAGCACTGCTAATAGTTTTCCAATTCCAGATGAAGAAAAGTCTTGATGTTGTATAGCATTCTGGATTCTGAATGGATTCCTATATGATTCGGGAATATATTTTGAAAAATGGGAGTTCCAGTGAGAAGCCTTTGGACTGACATGAAAGCTGCAAATCAATGCTGTTCTGGAAGTGTTTCAGTGTGAGGTGGCTCTGGTTTCTTCCTGAAATTTAATAAACTGGACATTTCTGAACACATTTAACTTATATCACTACTGCTCCTCGAGCCTCATGTCTCTTTCTTTCCTACCTCTCCCCAGGGAATAGGGATCCACTGCAGCCTTTCGTTCTTGGGGCAGCGGCGCAGGACGCAGGTCTCTTGGGGTTTGGGTCTGTAGTGCTGTCTGCACATGCTATCGGGCACCACCACCGCTTTGGCCCCGGGATCAGTGCTGCGGCAGAACACGCTCCGCTTCCTCAGGCCACGGCCACATGTCTTGGAGCACTGTGAGTAGACAAGAAGGAAGTAAAAGAAGTCACACAACTCAAAAACACAGATGAGAGCATCCTCTGGAGATTAGTGATTCAATAGGCCAATTTAAATAAGCACAATAAGTATTTTTCTGCCACTAGGGGCTCTCAATCAAATCAATAACAAAATACAGAGTTTAGTGGCGCCGTGAAGTAGCGTGAGATCATGGGAGCTGTTGTCTTTACCAACATTTGAATTGCAGTCAACTTCTCCCAGTTAGGATTCCTTCATTGTTTACACAGACACTGATTAAAACTGGTAAAAACCCTGAATAAAGCAGTTTCTCATTAAAATCAGTGTTTCCAGATGCTGTTGGGCAGACACAGGACGGAGGAGCTGCGAGCTAACTGCAAACATTTGTCAGCTTGTTTCTCTGATAACTTAAGATCCAGACGTACGATGACCAAAACCCTTCATCCTGTTAAAATATATAGTTCAAAACGAACAAGACATAAAAAAGTGTATTGTAAAAATGTGGCTTAAAACTGGATAAAAGGTACATTTATGACAACCACCACAAAGAGGAAACGTCCCCATTACAGGAGACCAAATGAAACGCAGAGCTGCCCTCATTCAAATGACGGACTACTGGGTTTGAACACTGTCGGAAACATTTGGGATGATGTAAGTACACAAACATATAACACAGATAGTCTTTTGCGGAAATGTTACACATTATACCTTTATGGCCATAAGCATTGATTCATACACTGTAACTTAGACTCGTACTTTCTTATGATTGCTTTAACCTTCAGCTTTCACCACGTTTAACAGAGGTTAAACCCTTGGCGCGGACACTATAAATGCATTTGTGATTCACCACATGGTGTAACAAGCAAACAGAAGGTCACTGCTTTGATGACATCCCATTATGGCCTAACATTAAATACAATACACCAATAATTCGCAGATGAATGTGACCCCAACCCATCAAAGTATCCACCGTGTGCTGTAAACTCCAGCTGAATGCAGAGGTGGACAACAGAGTCAAACTGCTCCGCTGGGACTGACGAGCACAGCCGTCAGGACACTTTATGTGACAATGTCGAATGAATCTACTAGACAAAAAAACACATCTGTGTTCTGCCATTTACATACACAACCGTGCACCAACACACATCCCAGTTGTCCTTTTGTCACTGAACGATCTGATTGATCTTTTCAGGGAGACACAAGCCAGCGTCCTAAAGAAAGATGGCTGAAGGACAGCTCAGTGTCCGGACTGTGCAGGTTACAGCAGCGGATCATCAGATCTGCTGCCAGGCTATTAGTATTGTATACAGGCAAATGAGCAAATAGCAGCATGTCTAGTGTGTGACGTACTGGAACTGGCCAAGTCATGCTAGGTTAATAGCCATATCATTAAATAGCCTTTCAAGTGTTGGCTTCGCAAACAAACAAAAGAAACTTAGAATGAATACAATCCTGCAAACCAACATCTAACAACCAACATCTAACAAGAGGGGTTGGTTGCAAACTAGACAATGATCACTTATGATCAGAGGTGGAATGTAACTAAATACATGTAAGTACTGTACTTCAGTTCTGTACTTTACTTGAGCCTTTTCTTTTCAAGCCACTTTCATCTTCTACACTTGTTACTCCATTACATTGATCCGACAGCTTTAGTTACTTTACAAATTACAAACATTTGCACAGGAAACATATGAAGAGTTTTTGTTGACTATAAGAGCAATTGTTTTGATAATCATTTAGGTTGAAATGTTAATGTATGTTGCTTATTGAAAGTCTATTGTTGACCGTTATTTATTGGGTTTCTTTAATATACATGTTGATATACATTCGTTTAAATGTTTGAAATAAAGTTAAAGTGAAATAAAGGTTTTATTTGGATTTCTTTAGTTTCTTTGGAGGTTTGTAATGTTGGTTGTGACGGTGTCACTTTGGGCTTTAGGTAATTGTGATGCATTTCTTTCTATTTTCACTCATTTTACAAAACAAATAACACATGGATTAATGAAGAAAATATTCAAAAGATTAATATATAGTGAAAATAATCATATTTTGCAGTCCGATACAAAATAGTAAAAAAAAATGAGCTCAACCAACAGCAAAGTCCTGCTTTTATATTAATGACTAGAGTAATAATCGAATGATATAATATAATATAACAGACACAGTGGACATTGTTCTGCATTGAAGACTTTTACTTTCAATAACTTTACTACATTTTTCTGATTTTACTGATAGAAATTTTACTTTTACTTAAAAACATTGTCAATACAGAGTATTTTTACAGTGTGGAACTAGTGCTTTTACTTAAAGAAAGGATCTGAATACTTCCTTCACCACGGCTTCTAATCACTTTTGTGTGGCTGTTTTGTGATTCATGGGAGTATTTGGTTCTTACATGCAGGTAGAATTAATGATTGTTCAAATGATCTTTCCCATACTCCAAAGAAGGGTAGAAGAGAAAACATTTCTTAGAGATTGCAATATATATTGAAGAGTAAGTACGTGTTTCCACAACTGGCAGTTAAGAAAATGCCTGAGGATAAAAGTTGAATTGCCATGACAAGTTCTTCACATGTCCAACAGAGGGCAGAAGAGCGTTTGTTTTAGCATGAGTGAAACATCTGACAGCTTGCATAGGAACTCAGTGTGTGTGCGTGTGTGTGTGCGTGTACCTGTGTGTGTACGTGTGTGTGTCTTCTCTCAGGCACTGACGTGCTTCTGTCATGCAGATGTCCAAACATTAAAGTGTGTTTTAACCTGAAGTTGGCTATGCTCTACAAGACTTTTAGCCAACAAATTAATTATGACAGTGGGATCACGTATCCTGTAAAACCTGATAGCAAAAAAAGAAGAAAAAAAAGACACCGTCCGCACTTTTCACCTAAGCACAGGTGTAAATAATTAAATGAAAGATGGCTGGATTCCATTTAGCTGTGTCAGTTTCAGGGTCCAGCTATTGTGCCTAGAGGCTTACTGTCATAACTTACTAATGATATTAGTAACACCTGTGCTTTTGCTAGTATGACAAGAAAAACATAGCCTATCTGCAGTGAAAAAGACCTGTAACAACTAAATAATTGTTTATGTTTTTTAGCATCAAAGTTGATTTGTACATGACGTACACAAAGTCAGCTGCACTCAAGTTCAAACTCCAGACTTTGGAAAGTTTGCTTAGCCTATAGCTTAATGGTAGTAGACTATAGCCATGACTTACTGTAGCTTCACAGACCAAAACATCATAGGCTGATAATTGTATTCCTGTGGATTTACATTATGTATCAACAAACTCTCCAAAAAGCTGCTAAACAACAGCTACAATTGTAACAATTTGTAAGTAGTAAAATTATAACAAGACTAGTAGTCTACAGCCATGCTAGCTAGCATGAGCTAAATGCTAATGCTAGCATGCTGATGTTTAGCAGGTAGGCCTAATGTTTCCCATGTTTCCTATCTTCATTTAGCATGTTAGCATGCTAACATGTAACAGTAGCCTACAACTGAGGCTCATTGTCATTAGTGTTTCAGCTACTCTGTAAATAAAATGTAATTTCGACCTGTCATGTTAGATAAAAAGTGAGGGGTCACCAAAAATGTTACAACTCGACTGTTCCAAATGTTTATGAAACTCATACAACAGTTGTCATGACATTTCACTGATAAGAATTCAAATGCTGCCACAAACCCACCTGTGACCAGGATCCGGTGCTCCACTCGGGCAGGCAGGCCTGGGTGTGGCAGGGCTGGAGCTGGGCCGGAGAGACGACGGGGCAGAGGGAATGCACCACTGCCTCTTCCCTCTGATAGGTCACCTTCCTCAGGCAGCGCAGTGTCCTGGTCTGCTGACCTCCCCCACACGAGCGACTGCAGGCTCCCCAGTCTCCTGTCGCCCAACTGTAGTGGGACACCAAAAGGGAGAGAGTGAGGGGGGAAACCCTAGAGACTGAAATATTGTATTGATTAGAACTGCAACAATTAGTTGACTAATCATTCGTATTAGTATTCGTATTCGTAACAATTATTCCATAATCAAAATAATTGTTAGTTGCAGCCCTAGTATTGATGAAAAGCCTGCAGTGATTGTATGCTAAATTGTACATGCAAACATGTGCACATACGCACACTAAATTCAGCCTTTATCATCAGGACACCAACCACATGATGCAGCTCCTAATCAGGACAGCCAACCACTGGTTCAAACTCTAATCTGCTGCACCCACACACACACATACACACATACACACTTAAAAAAGCCCAGTTTTACCCTACAGTAAATACCAGTAAGTACTAGCACACCAGAAAACAACGTATTATTTGGCGGTCGAAACTCCAACTGGTGAACAAGCTGGGTTTTTCTTGCTTTTCTTAAAAGTTATGATTCATGAAAAACCTAAACCTGCTGTTTTTAAAACATTACAATATTTTCAAACATTGGTCTTTGTCAGTGTACAAATTGATAGTTATGAACAGGCAAAGAAAATACACAGACCGAAATATATATCCATATCCATCCAACTCTCTTCGTACTATTCGGATCTGAAACTAAACATGACGACCATATTGTATATACAACTCTCCATAACTGCATTACCAGGTTTTCAAGGCCAACCGCAATGGGGATGGAGATGGGGACTACAATCTCTCTCCTCTCTTTTGTCCTCTCCTCTTCCCATCATTTTATTTTCAATCTCCTCTCTCTCTTTTTTGCCTCTCCTGTCCTCTCTCTCTCCTTTGGTGTCTGAAATTCTGCTTCGCCACTGATGAAAGCCTACTGCTGCTTCTAAAATAGCTCCTGTCTTGGCATTGGGGCTGAAGGGGGAGATTACAGAAAATGAGTGGTCTAACAACCACAGGGCTTAGAAGAGGGAGATGGAGAGATGGGCAGATGGCTCAGTCCAGTTCTGAGACGACATGCTACCGCAAAGACCATTCCTCCTCGCCGCCGACCTGCTTCAGGGGAAGAAAAATGCTTTCATTCACTTTCAAACGCCACAGAAAAATGAAGCAGAAGGACTAAACTGCAATTTGGAAATAGGAGATGCGAACCATTGGGACCCGAAAGCATCGGTTTGAGATTTTTTGGGGACTGTTTGCTTTTTTTCCTCCTATGTTTTGCCTGGCTTATAAATAACAATATATCATTGGGTAAAAGTGGCTTAAGTGCCACTCGGCTTCGCTGCAAACCACCACTGACCTAGCTGTAATTTGTATCTCTGAAATGTTTCAATAACTGACATGTTTTGAGGTAGAAGAGTGCAATACTGCAGGGGAGGTTCTGAGAAGCTCACCCATGCATTTTTAGTGCTTGTATGGCAGTGCACCAGTTACAACAAATGAAGTTTATTCCTGAGTTTGAGTGAAGTTGTTCTGCTTAATTATATACAAAATGACCATCGATGCCAAACAGGTTGCGTTACTCTTATTAAAACTCTTAACAAAATATGATTTTTTTAAAACCCAGATTTATACATTTTTACATTTGTGTGGTTTGGTGTACTTGGACATTTCCCATCTGTACTCATTTTGCTTGTATAAACATCCTTTTCCATTTCTGTCCTTGAACGTTTTTCTTTTAACATTTCACTTCAGTATGGTCATTCAAAGGTTACAGCAGGCTCTGATATTTGCATTCCTTTCTTTTAGTTTCTTACAATGTTGGGGAAAGCACAAGTGTGAATAATACAATTAAGGACAGCTGAATTCTATTTAGTTGCTTCAGTTTCAGGGTCCTGGTATTGTGCGCGACTGGCACACTGCCATGGCTTACTCGAAAACTTGAGTAATAAATGTAATTCTTAAGAATGCAATCTATTTTTCACATTTCTTTTGAGCTCCAAACACATATGTGATAGAATATTACAGCAGTTTTTAGTGCTTTGATTTTTTTAACATTTAATTTTTTTAACTAGAATTTAATGTGGTTGAAAACAACATGAATAAAGCTGGCACCCATTTCATTCATTCATTATATAGTTTAATACCTTATAAATAGATAAGTTGAGGGTTAATTTCATGTGTGGTAATTGTTACTGGATAGATTTCTATATATATTGATTTCAATCAATCAAAAAATGTATGTTCAGAGTTTCCTACATGTTTGATAAATACAGGTCAGTATCTTGTGCATGTTTTCCTGCACATCGTCTGGCACAGGTACAACATGTCTCACTTTGATCTGTCTACATATGCTGCTGCGTGATGCACAGAGAAATCCCCAACCTGGGGTAAGTGACTCTACAGATGGCCTCTGCCAAGAGAAGGAGAAAAATAACTTTAAACAGCAGAGACAGAAATACAGAGGAAGAGAAGATGGAAAGGTAGAAGGAAGTGGGGATGGGGGCTGTGCTGTGGAGAAAGCGTAAAAAAGATATTCTAAGAAAATTCATGAAATATGAGTGTATCTCTTCCTAACTGCAAGCTGGGCTGGAAGATTGAACGGTCTTCTTAAAGTTCTTCTTGCATTCCTCATTTATGTTCAGAAACTGCTGCTACACCCCAGTTCCACCCCATTCCACTTTTGCCTGACATGCTAACAGCAATATGGGGAGTGGAGGTTTTAAGCAAAAGGGGGTAGATGGGAGTGAAGGGGTGAGGGTTTGGGGGGGAGGACTGGCTCTGCATGGCTAGACTGGCCGGGCCCCGTGGGAATCCTGCCGTCTCTGCACAATAAAACATGGATAGGCCTGTCAGCACCAGAGATACACGCTGCAGAGATAAGCAGGCACTTTTACATTCCCCTCCTGTCAGACGCACACACACACAAGAGCGCACATGCATCCCACCTCATTGTCAATTTTTCTTTTCTCTGCTGGGCTCTTGAATGCGCGCCCATACATCCTGGAGGTCTTCATGCAGTCATTAAAGCTTTCATGCTGCTCACTCAACTCAACGTTCTTCCTGTGCAGCGCCCATAAATTGGCCCATACAAACATTCAGCTGAGAAATGGTGTCAGCTACTGTATAATAAGATCCATGGGTGTCAAACAATGCTTTTATTTTCCTGAATAGACAACCACACCAATGTTATTTATCTGGGCTATACCATTTTCTTCACTCAAACAAAGGAGCACGCAACTAGGCTGTTTAATACCTTTTGCCAAGATAAGAGAAATGGTATGCCCAAGATTAGGGGCAGGAAATATCCTCTCGGGTGGTGGGAAACTTAGTGAGAAACAGAGGCTATATGTTGGAGGTGTAACCGATAGCTGTCTGGCTTATTGAACCTCTGACACAGGAGAAAGTTCAGTCCGGACTTGTTGCGGCACGGCAAATGGTGGACAAAATGACAACATTCTTAACATCAAACAGAAGCAGCTTGTATTTCTATTTTTACTCCCAGTTTTGGATCCGGAATGCATTATTTCAGCGTCATACATTTGGAAAATGTGCGTGCAACTGTGCATGCTCCCCTGTGTGTGTGTGTGTGTGTGTGTGTGTGTGTGTGTGTGTGTGTGTGTGTGTGTGTGTGTGTGTGTGTGTGTGTGTGTGTGTGTGTGTGTGTGCGTGTGTGTGTGTACTCTCTCTGAACCCAAGACACGGTTCCCTGCCTGTTCTTTGGAGCAGTGCTGTAAATCAAGCTAGCTCCAGTTCCCCCAGCCAAAGGCCTACATAGGAGAGAGGCCGTTTACTCAATGCTGTTTCAACTTGTTACTCCACTGCACTTTAGCCTGGTTTCCTCCTTTGCTTTCTGCGCTGGTCCCCCAATGCTTTAAAAATGCATGCCATTAAGTACGATGTCTAGACAACGGAGATAAAACATGGGCATGATTTTGCGACTGAAAAAGTCGGTTGTTCTGGGCTGAGAATTCTTTTGGGAAGGATGATATGCACTGAAAGCAATAATCACTCCGAGTCTGCTTTGATGTTTCCCTCCCTCTCTCTAGCCTTGTCTTTCTTTCTTTGTCTCTATCTTTCTTATTCTCAAGTGTTTGCTAAAGTAAAAGGTTCAATGCAGACAATGCACAAGAATCATTCTGTTTTAACTTCATGAAAAAACAGTGAACCATTTGGTTAAACCTTGTGTCAGAAGGTTACACTGGAATGAGATGTCTCTAACAGGGCCGTAGCCAGAACTCCACCATAGGTAAACCATAGGTCTTCATCAGGGGGTCCACGACCAGGTAGGCTACTGCAAAATTGTTTGTAGATAAAGCAAATGTTCTAAAAAAAAATAAAACATTCACATTCCCTCCTCCGCTGTGTTTCGCGGAGGGCGGGACTTCGCTCCCGACACACACAGAGTGGAGGAAAGGAGAAGGGTGAACCTGCTCCACGCTACACCAGTTTGGGTGTCCTTGGCCTGAAAAATGTTGAAGACCCCTGGTTTAAAAAAATCAAGAAATATTACTGAGGATGTGACCTCAATGCTACTCAAGCTACACCTGTTTTCTGACCTCAGCTGAAGACAGAGCACGGAACACAGTGAATTGTGCTTAAAATAATGCAAAAATACATACAATCTCCCAATATCACGAGAGAATCATATGAAAATCCATCATGGGACGGAGCTACTGGCAGCTACAGGCATAGTTTAGGGGTTTGCGATGAGACACGGAGAGGCATCTGTTTGTTCAAAACAACAATAGTGGCTCCTTAAGAGGTTATTGTAGATCAGGGGTCACTAAGAGGCGGACCGAGTCCGAGTCCAGACCCAGACACCGACCTATACGGACCCGGACCCGGACCGGTTCTTCTATTTTAACGGCGCATTTTATTTTATTTTTTTAGCTTTGTGCATTCACATTCGGTCCGCCCTGTATCACGAAGAGCGCCACTTTGCACACACCTACACACACAAACAGAGGGGAGGACAGGAGAGGAGTGAACTAGAGAATCACCGCACTCGTTTTTATGGCACTGGTTTAGCGGTTCAGGAAACTCACAGACCAATTACATGCGAGTTAAGCCATCCCACGTGATGCTACGCAGCCAATCAAATATTGCGACTCTGAATACAGACAGGCGAGAGGAGAGTCACAGAAGGAAAGACGAGTTAGCGATACAGGGAGAGAAGAATAACTACTCATGGCGCTCTCCAAGAAGAGAAAAGTCAACAGAGCTTTCAACCCAGAATGGACTCATTCATGTTCATCCTTCCCACTGGGAGCACAACACCAGTGTCTCGTATGCTCAGAGACCGTGGTGCTCATTAACAGTGGTGATGTTAAACGCCACTATGAGGCAAAGCACAACGTTTTTGACCAAACAAACCCACTCAAGTCTGAAGTGTCTGAGGGCACAGAAAATAAGCACTCAGAGCCCAATGTGATTTTGATTTGTGACAAAATAAAGCAAATAGGCCACCTGCAAGCATCATCAGCCACAGAGAACAGTTTAACCCAGGATGTGCTAGTCTGGGTTAAACTGTTCAATAGTTAAAATGTGTTGAGACTGATGTATTCTAGCATTGGTTGAGAGTTAAATCAAGATGTGAAACAGTTGAAGAAAAAGGGAAACTCAAGCTGCTGCTACACTTTATTTTATTTTTCTAAGATTAAGCACTTTATTTTAAGATGCACAATTTTTCAAAAGCTATTTTATTTATTTTCTCAATTTTATTTTTAAATGTAGCCCGAGAAGAACACTATACATATCTACAGTAATATATATATCTGTATAGTTCAATGTTAAGTGACAATAAATATTGTCTAAATGTTTTTAAATTGTACTTTCTTTGTTTGACAGTCAGTTGTTGATTATGTGCAAACGTTGATACAGCTACTAGGCTGCTTCCATATATATCACACGAATTCATAACACAAGTTAGACATTATGATGCTCCGGACCTTTGCTCGCGGAAATTTTCTCTAACTAGATCTCTTAGAATTTTAGTTGAATACCCCTGGTGTAGATGCTGCTTGAGCATCAGTTATATCAGAACTGGGGAGTATTTCTTCATTAAAACCATGATAAACAGTGATAGACAGATGGCTCATCCAATCACCTGCCAAGTATTTTTTGTGCCTTCCCTTTCCAAACATATTCCAATGATGGCTTCTCAGATGTTTTTGTGTAACAAAGCATCTGGCGTGTCAGGTTAGTTGACTTGCCAGGAAAAGACAATTTAGATTAAACTAAATGTTCTGCTTGTCATCCACCAGGAGCCTGTTCTCACCAAGTGGTAGAGCAAAGCTCAAAATATCACAGACATGACGACAAAATAATTGACACTACTTGATTCTGTCAAGTCAGAGTGACACGTAGGTGGACGTACAGCTGGGGAATACAGTGGAATGGAATAAGTAAAGAGTGATACAAAAAGGACAGCAGATAGAAAGGGCTTTCATGTGCTTTTTAAATAGGAAAATGGAAAAATCTGAAAAATTAGAGAGCAGAGTAGGGAGGAGGACGGAGAGTGAAGAGTGGTGGCTGGCCACAGCAAATGGACCACAGGCAACCTCTAGACTACTCAACCACCGTGCGTGTGTGTGTGTGTGTGTGTGAGTGAGTCTGTAATAAAAACAGCGCCTAAGGTTCCTGAAAATTTGGCAACATAAAGACACATGCCACATATCCCACAGCCAACTGTACATGAAAAAATGCCCTGACCCCAACCACACACGCATGCACACGCACACGCACACACACACACACACACGCACACGCACAGCAGCACTTACTATGCAGGGCAGGGCTGTGTGTTGCAGAGATGGGAGCCCAATGTCGGTCTGGTGTTAGGATTGCACGTAGAGGAGTTGACCTGAACCTTCTGGTCCTGCAGACAGATGGCCTTGTTCGAGATACGACCTGATGGAAAAAACGAGGAGAGAGAGAGAAAGAGAAAGAGTTTAAGTTCTTGCATATAATTTGACAATTTCAGCGTTCGTGCCTAACAAGGAAATCTGAAGAGTTCAGTTTTGTAACTGTCATGGCTCAAAATATCTGGTAAGTCAGTGTGTCTGTGAGCAAGAGTGGAGCTATAAGGACCACAATCAGAACACACACACACACACACACACACACACACACACACACACACACACACACACACACACACACACACACACACACATTTACACACACAGCCATCCACTGACAATTGAGCAGGGGCTTGCTGTGAGTCTTTTGGGATCAACAGAGTCTAAACTTCGCGGTTGACAAAGGTGCTTTTCATTAGCGTCAACACACTTCCTGGACTACACTGGACTTGTAAGGAATTGTACACAATACAAAAAGACTTTCGCACACACACACACACACACACACACACACACACACACACACACACACACACACACACAACATACACAAAAATACAGATACAATCTGACACACATGCATATGAAGTGGATATGCACATATTTCTACCACTTTTTTATGCTTATTGACCGCGCCCCCCTTTGATACTGTAAACGTTAGTTAATGTTCAAATTCTCAGCAACTGTTTTTTGATATTTTTCCAAATTTTGTTTAAAATCCAATCCTTGTTTTACATTATTACATTTTCAGCAAAAAATTGAAAATATTAATTGCATGTACTTCATTGTAAATATATTTGAGACTGCTTGTTTGCTATGGCTGATACTGTATGTGACCAAAACAAGAACCGAAAATTCTCAAAACAACTTGATTGCATACGGGGCTGGCAACATCAGGCTTCTTATTTCTAGTGATGACAGTCACTCTTGCCGACTGAAATGGCAACTGTCACTGGAGGATTTTATTGATCTCGTTCCAAAACCAAATTAGGTTGTTTTGAAAAAATATACTTTATATTGACATGCAAATTAATTACTCGAAGGAAAACGCCTTAAAGCTGCATGTCTCGGGCAAAAACTCAGCATTTTTACCTGTTGAATTAACAGCATTGTTGTCATGTTGCAGTGTAAGGCTAGTATTATAAGTCTAGTTCAGGAAAGAATCAAAGATCAGACTTGTTTCATTGTAATGTAACTATATTTGAGTACTTAGCAACAGTATGTCTTCACTTTTTTTAGTATCACTCTCCATACAAGTATACACGCTGCTTCAACATGAGGAGAGATCCAAAGCTTTATCAGCCTGCCGTGCCTAGTTACGGTTGAGGTGGGAGGGGTTTAGCAAACGGTCAAATCATGTACATGACACATAGACACACACTTTTAGTTTTATCGATAAAACAAACTTCTACAGGTCTACATACAAACACACGGTCTCACCTCCAGCACAGGGAGCAGAGCAGTCAGAGCGCACCACGCCCCAGCTGTAGTCGGGTTTCCTCTCAGTGCGAGGCAGGGTGTACTCCCACACCACACCCGGGTTCTTTCCCTGCAGAAGGATCTGTCAGAAAAGAGCACAGTAAGTCAGAAAGGTGTCACATGAGTGCATATAGATAATAGAAAGCCCACAGAGAATCAATCACATGTTTTCAAATCTTCGCAACCCTTCTTGCTGCTCAAGGGGTTCAAACCAGCAACCTTACTCCTCCAAATCCTCCCCCTAAATCTGTAATTTATTTCTTTACAAGTTATTGTTTTTTCTCTAAACTTTAAGGAAATAATAATTGCCTTTCACAATTGTTTAGACCACAAGATCTTTAAATGTGTCTTACTGACCGTCTAAAACTAAAATATATGTCATTCAAAATCTTTAATCTTCCCATTTGAGAGGCTGGAAACAGCAAATGCAATAGTTTTTTTTCCAGACTCCTTGGCGTACTATAATTTCAAACCATGTCCACAGCAAACAACCATACCATGTCTTCCCCTACACACATAATGATATATATCCTCTTTCTGAGCCAATACATAATAAATATATCATAGTATTTTGTTCTGTATTGGTCGAACTCCAAGAATCTATACAGTAGTCCCTACACTGTATAAACAAAAAGGTTCATGCACAGTGAAAGGAGAGCAGACATAAATGGCCCATCTGTTATGGATTCCACTGCAAGAGTTTAAAGGTAAGACAACGTGGCAGACTAATTTAGACATTTAGGTCCCACTGAGCTGAGATCTACTAGCCACTAACCAGAAGGCTCCAGACACATTAAGGAGCGCTTTATTCCATCTCTAGTCCAAACTGGCTGACCACACTATTATAAGGTCATTTTATTTGGACAGTACAGTGCACATATGAGGGACAATTTCCATTTTCCTTAGCGAGTTAGCTCTTTTTTTAACCACATTCTGGTGGATCCTGGCTGGTGATTCTGAGTTACCTTTTTCTATACGGGGGATTTATTTGGACATTCAAGTCAAGCAGAGACTAACGGATGAATGAGAGCAGACATACCCATTACAGGAGAAGCATCAGGCTATCATTAAAGCAACCCTGTGAGGATTCACCGCCATGGTGAAGAATTTAGTATGAGGCACATTTATATAGTGAGCTCATGGTGTGTCATTGTAAACCATTTTAAATCACTGCAGTGGACTGTACTCAGTATGTCTCTTTTACAGCCCAACCTGGTTTAGTTCAGGTTGGGTGGGTATTAATCCTTAATCCATTTGGCAAATTGTATTAAGTCCAACTATCAACAGCCATTCCAATGCCTGAAAAACATATCAAGTCTGTCTAATATTGAGCTTTGACAAGAGTATTTTCTTTGGGGTATATCCTTAAAGTACGAGGAATCTACCATCAACCATCCAACTAAGAAAGCCAAGCACCTCCTGGATTCGATCCACATTCAACAGTCCTGGGGCGCATCCACTTACTGGACCAATCGCCTTCTACTGAATGTTAACTCTTTCATGTACAGTCGGCGCAGTTCCAAACAGGAAACAAAAAGAGATTTGTTTATGTGGAGAGGAGCAAGGAGCTGTCTAATGTCACACAAAAAACAAAAGCCTAAAATGTTAAGCCCTAGCCTCTTTTGAACTGCATAAGAACCGGTATCACTTTAACACCCACACTTCCTTTGCTGATGCTTCCCACCCAGACCAAACCCACTGCCATGAAACAACTACCATCAGTAGCCACACCAGGACTGTATGCTTATCCAAGCAAACCAACTCTTACCAACACTCCTGCTCCTTTGCCAAACAACCACCAATGATGTGAACCAGCAGCTATAAAAACAACATTGAACATGATTTATTTTTATAATCCCTTTAATAGAGCACCTCCACATCACTAAAGCCTTGACGGTTTCTAAATAGCTTTCCTAAACCATCCACAATGCTGAATACACCCAACCAACCACAGCTTTAAACTTGTCTGAGAGGAGAGACACTAACTTTCAAATAATAATATCTGACATAACCAAACCTGTCTCCTCTCCAGTTCTTCAGTCTGGGACGACTGCCGCCAAAGCTCTACAGCCAGCAAATACATGAGCCTTATCTGGACTGACAACACAAACTACTATCCGTAGGAATTGCATTAAGAGAAAGAGTGCAACAGTAACCTCTGTTACTCAGTCATTGAGTTTATGTGCAATTTTGTCATAATTAAACAGAATTGGAACATCTACTGATACATCAGTGATATCGGTGAGGTGTATGCGCAGAGCCCAAAGGATATTAAAAGACAATTGTTTTTTTTCGTGTGTACCAAGGAAATACAACTTGTATTTTGTTGTACAACCCTGTGTTGCAGAATGACAATAAATAAACCTTGGACTTGAACCTTTTTTTCAAAAGTTTTGATTTATTTTTCAAGCTAAACTATAACAATGAACCCATTTGCACAGCTAGATTTTGGCTTGGCCAGACCTAGAGTTACCAAGTGGATGTGTTTCTATATTCAAATATATTTAATTTTTTATATCCTCAATGTTTCTAAACAGAAAAGTTGTTACAATCCCATAGACTTGGGTTATGGCCACTAGTTTTAAATATTTAATAGAAATCTTCTCTCACTTCAGCATGGTGGACAGCTCTAAATATTAAATTTTCCAATAATTCTCCAGTGCAGTTGCTACGGAGAAGAAGCCAGTCAGATGTGCTAATCTGAGCAGTATGACATTCAATTCAATATGCTTTGAGTTTGTAGCTTCCACCCACCGTTAGCGGCGCTCAAAACTTTAAACTCTGTAATTGAATGTTTCTTACCAAAATGCACCTTGGAAGTTATTTATAACTTCTAAACTTATTGTACATTTTAAAGTCCACAAGCCTTTATCTTCTACTCTTTATTGAAGAACCAGATGTTTTCCAATGCATTTGTATTTAACATGAACAGAGTAAGAAAACTCTTCTCCACCATTTACTGTCCTGTCAGTTCATATCACAAACATGCCTCATAAAAATCATTAAATAAACTTAGAAATATGCCAATAAAGTAAAAAAAAATACATATAGGGGACAAATGTGATGAGATCAAAATTGCCGTGAGAAGAAATTGCCGTGGGAAAAGAGGCATACAAATTTTAATTTCTAACAATTTTTTATGGGAATTCTCCACTGTGCTCACTTGACTTGAGTAATCTTCTTTTTGGTGATCTCAATTGGAGAAATGTTTGTTTTTTTAAGTATGTCTACATCTCTCTACTGTTGATTTGGACCATATAAAAATCCCATATATTGAATGAAACATACATTTCCTAGAGGAATAATGTGCCTGCCAAGTTCACAATGCGTGATTGATGGGAGTCTATCTTCCTATAGTCAGACCACAGAGTGTCTTGGTTTTCACAACCCAACCACCACACCACTCATCACGTCAGATGAGATGATGATGAATTAGAATGTGGCGGACACAGATATCAATCTCACTTGTGGACCCACAATTATTTGCCCTGGACTGGCATAACCTCGCCTCACCATACCACAAGAATGTCAATTCAGGGGGAATAATCCTACTTGCTATCCACTGAGACCTCAGCCAATTGTTCCTCCTGCTCTTGTTAGCTACTTCTTTCCTTCCTCCCCCCTACCAGCTGGGCAGCTGTAGAGATGTGAACACCATGTTACACTTTGCGCTCACACTCCTCAGTATATTTTTTCTTTGAGCGTTTCAAGCTGAGTAAGGGTCTGTGAGTAATCGGTGTGTATGCCCTCCCCCATGTACTCCCCCATGTACTCTCTCAGTTTTTCTGTGACAGCAGAAAGTTAAGTAGAATGTGTGAAATGGATGAAGATCAGCCGGTGGAAAAAAAACTCCTCGCTTCCCTTCATTTGGCTTTTTTCATTTGCAGTTAAAGTCCCTGTGCCCTGACCTTAACTTCTCACATTCAAAGAGTTCAATTGCAGAATTGTTAATCTTTTAATCTCACTTTCCTTCCTCTCTCTATCCTTCTCTCTTTAGCAACCTCTTTCTCCCTTTTGTAATTAAAGGACATACTTATAGAGATTATGCTCGTGTCATCTGCAGATCCGCAGCAGATGTATGACTGGGACACACGGACAAGCAGGAGGAGCACTGTCAGACAGAGACAAGTCTCTTCCTTAAAGGACATTTAGGGTTATAACATACTGGGTTTTGGGTAATTGTTATGTTAACACTGTACTCACCTAACTAAATGCCACCGCATTCCTAGCATGAAGTATGACAGGGCAAGAAACACAAATGGTCTAAAGATCAGACAGGTTGTAAGCCAACCTTAGTCTTATTAATAATACGTTTGACTAACCTTGTAGGTTCTGCTTGTGTTTTTGCTCCATTAGAGTTTTTAGCAACGTCATCCCGTTCCTCGAACTCAGCAAATAACTTGGTGACAAGTTATTACCAACAGGAACAAAGGCCAAAAGTACAAGTGCTTTTACATCCATGCTATGTGAGGCTGTACTTAGGCACAGTGGTCCTTTGAGATAAATACTAACTCACCATGTTATCAGTCTTTCTTTAGCATGTTAGCATGCTAGTACTCGATAATCAGCGTTACCCACAAATTATAGGCAGAGGCTGAAATGAATGTCATTAGTTTTGCAGTTATTTTATCATGAACTAAAGAGTTCCGGGAACCATATGTTAATATAAAATGTTGTGCTAATCCATTCAGTAGATGTTGAGATATTTCACAGCATAAGTGAAAAGTCAGTGGAGTCATTAAGCTTCAGCCTCTAGGCACCATGAATGTCTGTACAAAATGTGGCAATCCATGCTATTGAGATATTTCAGTCTGGACCAAAATGATGGACCGCTCATTCATCCGACATACAGACATTTCCATTGCTCAAGCACCCAGAATGCTAAAAATAAGATTTCCGTTTTTTGAAAAATCTAAATTATCCCTATATATAACCATACATCGTGAAAGCAAGATTGTGGCATTTTAGAAATGTTTGCAAAGTTCCTTCAGAAATAATCATAAAATGTATCATGTAACCTCTTCTAGGAATGACAATTTTGGATTGTTGTTAGTTACTAGTCTGCATCTCTGCAATCATTTATCTTGCAGAGGGAAACAACAATGGGCTGTTCAAATACCAACAACTACAGCAGCAACTCCTCTCCTGCCCACAAATACAAGTCTCTTTTCTAAAATAGCTACACAAACACTCAGACATTTCCTGGTGGCCAAACAAGTGACCAGCCAAGCACTTTGGAAATTTCACACTGGTATTCCTCCTGGATTTACAGGCCACTCATTCCTGCTTTAACCGCAGGATTTCAGTAGCCCAAGGGACTAGACTTTAAATGACTACAACTTCACCCATAGTGGAGGGAGGGGGGGAGTCTACTCTTCACCTGGTTTCCACTGCTGTGTCCACGCCTACAGTTCAGAGGTCAAGGAAAATAAATGCTTTTGCTGACAAAGTTTTGTGAGAATATTGTCCCACACATCCCACTACTGTTCACTTCAGCCTGCAGAGTCATAAGGATAATGACTCAGCCACTTGCCCAATATTAGTTTTGCTCTCAGGAGGATATGCCTGTCCAGCATCCCATTCTGCTGCTTCAGGACAGGTAAAGACTCGCCCTCCCCTCCAAGCTCCAGTTTCTGATACACCACTGATTACAAACGTGAGGCACAAAAAAAAGTACCATTAGCTAATAAATCAAGCTATACTATGCAGAAAACCTCACTCCAAGCAGCCATCTGATTTTATACTTTTCATCCCTGCCTCTGAAGGGCAGTTGACTTAGAGATTTTACTCGCTCTATTAGCCACAAATCACATGGCTGCAACACAGCACTTTTGAGATCAGTGGCCGTGGGGGCCACGTCCATGGTTTTGTGTATGTGTACGTGGACAAACATGTGACTGTGTTGCACTGGAGCCAGCAGTACCAAGAAACTGTACAGCATACAAACAAGGGGCAGGCTTCTGCCATGTGAGACTGAGCTGAATAGTGAAAGTGGCACAAAGGTTGATTTCGACTAATTGCGCCACATCTCTCTATTTCCGATGTCTGAGTTATTGTCCTTGCCTCCTTAAAAGAATTGGTTCAACAAAATGAAACAAAACATATTTTCTCACCTACCCTTACCCTTGTATCTGGCTTTCAAGATTATTTTTATTATTTGTTCAGGTTTTGTGTTATGCTTTTATTTTTAATTCCTTTTTAAAACTGTTTTTGGCTCAATATAGATGTTCATATCCACTTACACATATTATGCAATATCCCTTTTTATTTGTCCCCAGAATTTGGGCGCAGGTCATTTCAATACAAAGATCTTTTTGTTTGGAATAATGTTCCTGTTCATCTTTATTTTCTCTTTTTAAATCAATCTTTAAATTATTTGAATTGGTGCATACTTTTCATGAAACTGAAGACAAACTGCTTCAATTGCTCCTTACACTGATGTAATTGATTTATTATCTGGGTCATTGTTATTGTTTTATGGTACAATAGTTGAGGGCTGGGGGCGTAAGGGTAAGTGAGCTGCCAGTATCTGTGTATTTGTAGTGCGTGTTATGTAACGCTGTTCTTGTCTCTATGTGTTTTATCATTTTGTATTTGTGCCTATAGAACTCCCTTCGAAAATGAAATGCTACATCTCAAGGGGCTATCCTTATAATAAATTCAATGATGTGCCTCAAAAATTTCTGTTGCCACCCCTATACAATGGAGAATAGCACTGAAATATTTAAACTGTGTTCAGACAAAAATTGCATCGTGGATTTTAAAACAGTGTGATTGCGTATAATGGGCAGTCACGAGTTTGCCCCAGGGTGGCACAGATTGAGGGAACGAAGTGATTATTGAGCTTTCTGTCTTTAATTTACTTTGACAGTGTGTTCTGGGTAAACCGACCATTTAAACTCGCTTTGACTTATATTCATCCTACATATGTTGTGAGCCTTTTTGGGGGGGGGTTTTCTACTTTTGACCCTTATATTCTCTTTCTTTCACTCACAAAGAGCACAGCTTTGCACAGGCCAGGCTGTTTGAACCCCACAATATCTCTAGATTCTTCTTCTAGATTAAAGCCTTCCACACCACCCATCCATCCCCAGATCATCCCTGACGTAACCAATCACTAAACACAATTAATCCCCCACAGAAGCATCACAGACAGTTACAACCACCCCTGTTCTCCCTACCACCCAAACTTCTTTTTTCATCTAAGCCTATTCATATCCATACGTAAAAAAGAAAAGAGGCGCGACAGCACTGCCAGGGACCCTGTCACTGTCAATTGCCACAAACGGACATCACCCAGCAGCGGCGGCTTACTTCAAACACCAGCGTCTCATTAGTAGGTCCAGCGGCATAAAGGCTCTCTGGCTTGTTGAAAGAGCGCTGGTAGTCGAACATGGTCCCACCAAAGTGGAACTTCCCCGGCCAGTCCACCGTCCAGTCCCCGGTCAGGTAGTACTTCCTCTTCAGGGAGCGAGCAGCCAGGTAGCTGGTGGAGACCTCCGTTTCCTGAACGTGAATGCTTCGTGCCCCAGCTGGGACTGTTACCATTGAGTAATACTCTGAGGAAAAAAATTTGTTTGAAATTTGTTTTTTTGCTTTTCTCCAATTATTATTTAATTGTCATGATACAATCCTGCTACCCATTCTACCATTCACACACACCTGGACTTCCTTGGTAGTCAGTGCCGGTGTTATACGGTGTTCGGGCATACACTGATTGTATTACTTGGCCAGCGCAAGTATAGAAATAAAACCTATTTAGTGCATTTTTGAGTAGGCCTATAAGCGCTCACATATAGCAATTAAAAAAGCTCTAATTTATAAAGTACTAAGTGTGTTATCAGTCTATAGTCTGACACCAGAGTAGCAAGAGTCACTTATCACTTATAACGAGAGTAAAGACAATTGACCGACAAGACATTATGGAGGATTTGGTGTCAACTTGGCAATATTTCAGATTTAAAACCAGGTTAAAATGAGGCAATCAGTAAACTTTCTGTAAACCCAACCAGACACCTGACCAGTAGGCTGGACACACTGCCATCCAACATTAAAGATGAAAGAAAAGAAGAAATTGAGCCTCATCAACAAATATCTTTTCTTGTAAAATGGTAAAACCAGTGGGAAAATGTCCTCACCATGGCTAGCACACCATCATCCCTGCTTTACCTCATCATGCACTGAACTTTATCTTTGCCTATGTGTGTTACTGGATGAAGTAAATCAGTCCATTACTGTGCGGGAGTAGATACATTTGTCTGTACATAGATTTTCTCTTTGTCCTTGTTTGTCTGCTTAAGGCTCCCTTTGTCTTGCAGGAGGACTACATTTATGCTAGCTAACACACTACAAACAAAGACAAGCTTACCGTTGGCCCTGTGTTGAAGGGTGTATTGGCCCTTGAAGAACTTGCAAGTTGAGTTGTCTCCCTTACAGGCCCCGCAGGAGTCCAGAGAGGCCTTGGAGCCCAGACTCTGGTCACAGCCTACTGCCTACACACACACACACACACAAAAACACACATGCCATCAATTTGGACAGAACTATAATTAAGAGGAATAAACTAATGTATTTAGACAATCCAGGTAACTTTAACGCCATCTGTGTTGACGTTTGGTGTTTCACGTAACTACTGCACCTGACAACGTAACAATATCACCATGGTGGAGTGATGCACCATTACTCTTAAGATTAAATGAAGTGTAGGGAAAAAACCAATAGGATTTTGAGTTTTTTGATTGTAAGAAATACACAAAAACAGTGTAGCCAGGTTTCTATCACCTGTTTCACCTGTCTCATTTCACTGCAGCCATGTTAAAGGCTGCAGTGAAATGTGGGCAAACAGGAGCAAAATTCCTGCTGGGACACAGAAAAAACTAAACATTTTCTTTATTTTAATGCCCTTGTGCATACTATAAGTAATCAGTTGACATATTGGCAAGAATTACTCCTTAATTAAATGGATGCAAGTATGGCAAGCAACATAACTGCTTTCGAAAACAAGACTAGACTACTTTATTTAGTTCTAAATAAATCTCCAGTTCAATCCAATTCTTTCTTAAGTAAAAACTCAAAGTGAACACACCCAAAATGTCGATTGTAATCATGTGTTGCACTGCAGTAGGTCAAGGAAATTGCTCCTTAAGATTTCATAAACAGTTCAATGTTTTCCAAAGTTTGGTGTTGGAACCATAGTGTGTATAGAATATTGACGTGGTCTCTGTGACATCACCAATAGGTTACTGAAGAGCCGTTGTGAAGCTCAAGTATGTGGCTCCTGCCGTCACCATCTTGGCTGAGACAACGCTTAACTCCCGGCTAATCAAAATGGACAAAGAAGTGGATCGTCAGTAGAGCTGAGGCGAGCACGGGTAAAACCTGTGAGGGCAACTACCTGTCACTCAAAGCAACCACGGTCTTGATTATGCTTAACTTTAAGCCTAAATATAATTTAAATGGGTGAGTTAAATAAAAATTCACTCCTGCACAGTTGTCGTGAACGGGGAAATTAGCTATAGAGACTAAATATTTGTTATTTGTTCAAGGCATGGGGTCTATGGAGATTGGAGCCAGCCTCAAGTGGCCAATCCAGGAACTACAGTTTTTGTATTGGCTTAATCTTTTAGCACCAGAAGTTGCCACTTGGTAGCAACAGCAAATCTTGATCATCCACCCAAAACTGCAGTATGCCACTTGATTCTGAGACCTCTCTTACAACAGGTATGAAAAGCTTTTTTTCTATGAACTGTCATGTTTCTTTTTCTACCAATGCTACCAGAAGAAAAAAATTCCATGTTTTACTGTGCAGCACAGTGAATCCAAACAGACAACGTACCTCACACACTCCATCAATGCAGACATCTCCTTTGTGGTCGGAGCAGGAGGTGCCGTCTTTGACCTTGCTGGCCATGGCGAAGAAGAAGTCAAAGTCTTCTGCGATGCAGTACAGCTTACAGATGTCTTCATCTGCACGCAGAGCAAACAAATACATATGGCAAGACTGGTATCAATAAAAATACATCAGGAAAAAGGTCAGTTTTGTGGGAAGGGCATTTCATTTTAATCATTCCCCAAATATCTTCTATGACATAGTAAATTAAAAAGTTGCAGTGGCTACTGTACAGCAACCTGTTACACACACAGTATGTACAGCTCTTGGTGAGGCTGAATTGGAATAGACAGGAATTGACTATGAATGCACCCAAGGGCATTCATGTGGGGCTAGTTTTATTTAGTGGTTCAGATCAGTTATCACAGACAAGTCTCTACAGCCGTCTTTGATTAAAATAAATGACGGTGAAGGTGACTTGGCCCAAGGTCCCAGAAGGCAGTTTAGAATATGTTCCTCTCTACATCCCCTCCCATTCATCAACAGCTTAAACAGGCCTGGGACGACGGCCAAACGCACCGCTCTCCTTCAGTGCACTCTCTCTCTCTCTCTCGCTCCCTCACTCTGTGTAACAAAGCTGGCCCGTAGGCTTCCTTTTTAAATCTATCCCCACTGTGTCAGAGAGTGCAGGTGGCTACATGTCTCCCATGCACATTACACAGTGATAGTTTCCTCAAGCTTTTTGGCCCAGCAGTAAATAGAGGTTGGCATTACAGAAACACTTTACAAAAAAGATTAGGACTAGCGGAATTAAGACGAGAAAAAGCTTGCCATGAACAATGTGCAATCCTCTGTGTATTTAGCAACGCTGTGTTCTTTGAACAATGAAACTTATTTTTTCTTGTGCATTATGTGCTGAGAATGCAGTAGAGATGTCTTTATAATCCTTGTAAAGTACTGAGTATTTGCCAGATAGAGAACCTCTTAGTTTACAAAAAAAGATATAGAATGCAAAAGAAATTATATTCAAAACACACTTTATGCATTAAATTCAAATGACCGACAGGACTGCACACATGTTGCACCTGTTGGGTTTTATATCAACTGATCACCTTACCGTCCACTTTGGTGTAGGGCTTCCACTTGTAGTACCAGCCCCTGAAGGGCTTGCTGTTGTACTCCGCGCACTGCTGAGCCCGAAAGTCCACAGCGTTAAGAGGGCACGGCCGAGTGTTACACAGCTGGTTTAGACGGCTTGAGCCTGAGCAGAATTTACCATTGTTCTGAGGCCTGGGTGGAAGACAAGGCAAGACAGAGAAGAAGAAGAAAGACAAAGAAAAAAAGGTTTACAGATCGGAAATATCCGGTTTGTTTTATTGCATCACTTTTACTAATGTATCAATAAGGCATTCAAAAGTCATTACAGCTACCCAGACAATATGAAGCCAGCTAAACAGCGAACAAGACGCACAATGCACTTTGCTATGGACTGTCACCATCAGAAGTACACATACATAGTGCTGGTTACTAACGTGTGTTCATAATTTAAAGGTAAGATGATCTTCCCAACTTCATTTTCCTTTACCGATGCGCAATTACATCATCTTTGCCGTTTTACAGACTAATGGAAAGTATGCAGCAAGGGTTCAAATAGCCAACCTGACAAAAAAACACTTGCCAAAGTAATATTCGAAAAGGAATTGTTTTATGAGAAAGAAAATGCATCAAACACATTTGTGAGACATCAAAGATAGACACAATGTGTTTAAGTGAGAAACACTGAAGGTGAATAGGGTAAACATGTTAACTAATAGATATCACTATGAAACTTCCCCATTTTATTTATCTAATCATTTGTTATTATCTAATGCTGATTGTTGGTGAATTTAGGAGAAATCTACACACGTAAATAGCCTAAGTTGGTCAAATAAACACTTGTTCATTAAAAAGAAACTGGTCTGCTTTAAGGCTTCACAAGGCACCTTTGCACATCCCTCTATCAGTGTGACTGATGAGCCGAGACAAAGTCTTTCAGAACATAATAAAGTCAAACGTGCTGCTGTATTTCATCAAAATGGCACCATCCTATCTGTCAGTGCAGTGTTAGCCCTGATAAATGAGTGTATTAAGAAGGATTAAAGATCACATTGATTTAAAAAAGTACTGTCAGAGAGAGGTTTGCATGCCATGATGTTTCCACGCCACACCAAGTCAACACTTTTCTAACCACACAGGAATAGCTGGTACAGAACATAAACAGGTAATGGTGCTTTAGTATGTCATTAAAATGATAAAAGTCATTTTAATCACCACTTGTTAGAAAAAAACAAGCAGAGTCTTGACATTTAGTAAACATTAGGAAGCCATGTCTGAATTCTCAGGCTTTCTAGACTCTTGGCAGAAATTCCAACACAACCACCAGCAGAGAAAATTGAGTTTAGGTATTCACCAAAGTGGTCTGCACACACACAGAGACTGGGGAACCATGCTGATCAAACATGTCCAATAAAAATAATCCACTAAGTGTTACAATGTAATGAAACACTTTGGAAAACCAACTGAAAAAGTGTAGTAAACACGAGGAGGAGAACGCAACTAGAGGCATATTTATTTTGAATGTCCTTCGACAGTAATGAAACATGTCTGCATTAAATAAATGCCAGCAACAATCAGAAACAAATCTACACATTGCTTCACTGCATTTTTATTTCATTTCTTTAAACGTTCATCCCCTCCATCCAGACCTGGACTCAATCAAACTGTGACTTAGCTGCCAAGAGTGATTGAGCTCCTCAAGGTGTGTGTGTATGTGTGTAAAACTGCTCACTGCCGATCTCGCTTCCCTTGGTGAGGGGGGGATTTGGCCCAAGTTTCCGTAGGCCTGATCCTATTAAGACTTAGCGGCAGACAAATGCAGCCCATATGGTAATGTGCTTACGGCAGGCCAGTGGGGAACCACACCGCATACTGCGTCGTACAGTCAAGGCCTTCTGATCAGAGGCGAGCGTAGAAAACAGGGACAGTTTACTTGAGAAAGTTGAATGCAATTCATGGATTATGAACAATCTGGTTCTGTGTTTCCCAACCCTCCTGGTTTCTCAACCTCTTTTCTTCTTGGTCTCCTCCGCTCCTCTCCTCACCCTCAATCATCCAGTATCATTGCAACTGTGAATCGAATTCCAACAACAAGACAGAAACCAGATATGACAAAGTTTTCAGTTTGTGTTTCAGCCATTCCTCTTCTATGTCTACACCCCGACTCCAACGCAGCCCTCAGGAACCTTAAGGATGCTTAAAGGTCCCGGGAGCCTGGTAAATCTGCCCAGCGACAGATACTGAGACTGAACTCATGTAGGTCAGAGGTCATCGTGTCTAGTCTTGTCTTCTCCTTGAGTCACCTGCTTCCCTCCCTCTGCCTCTCAAACAGCTTCCTACTTAGATCCACTTTCTGCTTCTCTGCTACGGGCCTAACCCCTGCAAAAAGCCTTTACAAGTCTACCGCGAGACTACACCAAACACGGTTCCATCTAAGCACCATCACCCCTCCTTGTTCAACCCCCCTACTCCCTTTAAATCAAGTGTGTGACAAAATGTGCTCCCAACAAAACCAGGTCAAGATCTTGAACCTAATCTTCGAGGCTTGTTGGTGAGGATTAGGTTGACTGTGTTTGATCTGGCAGGTGGTCTACGGGGAATGGAGGGATGAGGAGGGAGGGACAGGGAGAAGATTCATTTTCCGTCTCGGAGCAACTCTTAGATGGGATGGCTTTAATCGGCCGAACCCATAGAACTCTTTAACAAGACTCAAAAGATGCACGCTGGCCTCGTAAAAAGGATGTGCAGAATCAAATGAATTATTTTTAAGACTGCTCCCGCTGAGTGAAGATTTTGTTAAAGGGCAGAGGAGAAAATGTACAAGAAGCTGTCATATCTGTATGTTCAACTTCTGAACAATGTAGGATTTTGAGATATGGATTCCCATACATGTAATATCTGTTTGACAATAATCTATATGTTTAAGGGGAGATACTACAGGGTAATAGATATCACCATGAAACTTCCACAGTTGACAAATATTTTTTGTATTACAAGTTTTCTGAAATTGTACGTTTATATATGCAAATAAGCCATTTTCTTATTAAATATATGTTAATTTGCACACATTTCCAAAACAGAAATGCGAACATTGAATAAAGTCAGGTTCAACATTGTTGTTTCATTTTGTTGAGATGTCAGAGTTAAAGGTTTTTACAGAGGGAATTTTAGATATATCTTTGTATCACTTCAGAAAATACTGTCAACAGCCATAACAAAAATCTATTTCCGCCATGTTTTTAGGAATTAAATCTTATATAAATTCGGCTCTGAATGATATATGAACAAAGCCCTCTGTACATGTAAGTGCTACTGAAATGGAGATTTTTGGCTCAGAAGCAAATGAGGCATTGTCTCATGCTAACCTTTTGTCAATTTAAAAGAATTCTACAGATAAAAATATATAAAAGTAAAATAAACACCTAAATGTGTATTTTGAATTTCTTTCCACTGGTCTGAAAGAACACGTGTTTTGGAAGCAAATTCGGCCAACAAAAACAATGTTTTTTTCCTGTAGTGTCTTGCTTTATTAAGTGTCAGTGATCTGTGAGGAGTGGAACGCAGACTGTCCAGACAGGTCAGTTTGGGGGTAGAGATGGCATTACAGACAAGCAGTCAGATTCAGACTAATCCTTCTTGTTCTGTTCAGATTAAGAGCAGAGGGGCCCTGCCAAAATAATCACAGAGATTACTGCGGACAAACACACTCTGAGTCAGGGACTAAAACGTGACTCAGGGGTACATGCTGCAGTTGGGATACGGTCAACGGGTACGGACTGTGTTTGGGTTGAACAATTATTTTTGTGGAGGTGTGTGTTGAGGATGGTGACGGAGGTGAAGATGCCATAAAACATACATTTGTGATGCCTTTACATGAGAGTTCTAAGGGTTCGGATAAGTAGTTAGTCCATTATATGTTTCTGAAAATGGTATCATGACTTTTGGGGGATTTATGTTTAGCCCTCCCCATCTTTCCATCCCCTCTCTGTCCCACTGACCCCTTAATTCACCGTTTAACAGCACCAACCCATTTTTCAGCGGCTGCTGCTACAAAGCACTCTTTAGTGCCACAGGAATGATAAACGAACTTGACAGCTAACCTGGTTTAAAGGGCTCTGTGGCCCTTCTTGGTCTGCCAGTTCTGGTGTATAATGTGTATCATATGAGGGCCGTTCTGCCTCTGAAACCTTTTGGTCTTTGATCCCTCGCGGGGATTAAGAGACGAGTGGGCTATGATGGACGGAATAGCCACACCGGTGTCTGTTAAGTAAGCATTGATGAAGCCAGAGGAGCAAAGAAGACGATATACAATAGAAGAAGTGTCTGATGTCTAAAAAGACTTCTAAATGAAGTGGTTATGATTAAACAAAAAACATCTAACTAGAAAAGGCTTCTCAAGAAAATGTATAAGTGCTTGCAGCTCAAAAGGGCTTTAAACCTTTGTAACAGCTGAAAAACTAAAACAGTCATAGCTGAAGTAGCAGTCAAAATACAATTAATGAAAGAAGTTGCAATGGCACTTAAAACGGAAGTGCAGAAAAAAGTTGAGCATTCAGTTTAAGTGTTAGTACTGATATTGAAATGTCAACATAAATGTAAGTCTGGAGAATAATTGAAGTATCTGCTGGGGTGAAAGTATTGGAAGGAGTTGAAGTTTCAAATGAAGATAAAGCATCTTCAAGTGTATGAACTGAAAGATGTCAGTTAAAGTGTCAGCTGAAGTGTAAACACTGCAAGTAGTTGGAATAAATAGTGTATTAACACTGGACGTTGTGGGGAGTAAGAAGAGCGGAAAACATGTGTTTTGTTTGGGTTTAAAGTATCAGTTGAACTATATAATCTCTGACAGCACAAGAAATATAGATAATATAAATAATAGAATATAAGAAATCAAAGCAGTGACAATTGTCAGTTGAAGAGTTATGGTACGTGTCAACAGGGTCATTTTTTGGAAACCAATACAGAATGAAACCATTTCCAGTCTTTATTTCAATCATTAGAGGGAGTGTATAAATACAGAAATCTTTGCAGAGCCAACTGTCATCTGCCATGGACAGAAGAAGAAAGCAAAGGCTTTCACTCGGAAGTTGTCCGCACCTGGTTTTCAAAGCAGACCAACATGGCGTCTCGTTTAGAAACTCTCTCTGATAAACAGTTCACCAAAATGTGTTTCTGAAATAATTTGAGGCAAGAAAAAGGCCATACAGTTGCTGAATCTGTTCTAATTTAAGATCAAGCTTAAAGATCAGTTTAAAAGTTTTTCGGGAGTTTCCAGAGGTGGTGAATCGCGCTGGACTCCCCTGATTTGCATAAGGTAGCCTAGATCTCAACTTTACGCAAATGTCGAGCTGGTGATGAAATGTCAGCTGGTTCATGAGCACTGACTGTTTTAATTCAACTTTAATTTCATGAGGCTGTCTACTAAATAGCATTACATCGGCATTTTTTCATGGAAGACATTTTGACTTGTCACAGCAGGAAGAGCACAGGTAAATAATGAAAGGAATGATGGCTGAATTCCATTTTGTTGCTTTTATTTCAGGGTGCTGGTATCATGCATGCTTGATCACCGTGCCTATCACTGGAACACTTAAATAGAACAGAGCCATCCATAGTGTTATTAGTAACGCATGTGCTTTTTGTACTATGACAAGTCCAAATGTCTACTGTGTGTCTTATGGTGACTCAGCGTAGGCTCCTATGGAGTCATTTACATGTAAATGACTGTGCTAGATGAAAGACGGCACTATGAAGCCATTCTAATATTCCAGTCACATCTGTCGAGTCCACATGGCTAAAAGACAGTAAACAGGGGCAGCAGTGATTAAGAGAGAAACTGTGTCCCTAATATCCTCGTTATCTCACCTGCACTTAAACGCATAGAAACACACAAGTACGATTGGATGTGACATGCCACTATGATCTAACCTGCTGTGACTAATTCCTCTATGATGGCAATCATTAGCAGAACAACCCAAATAGCTGTCTGTCAACTAATCAAAGTGGTGCAGTGGCCTTGAATATTAGCCATTAGACGTGATCCTTATTAATGTGGTATTAGAATCAGGTTATATTCTATGTATATATATATATACCTTTCCAAATTCAAATTCAAGCACTTTTAAAGTTACATTTTCAAGCTTTTCCAACACCTTACCACTGTGGCCAATTACATACAGTACATACAGAATATACTGTATACAGGTTGTTTCACTTGTTCATCACATTAAGTCCGATGTCATTGTGCTTTAAACAACCAAAATTATGTTTTTTCAGACTGTTTTCTACAGAAGAGTGGCAATTACCATTTTAAACCGTTTCAAGATCCAAGCACTTTTCAAACAGCACATTCAAATGTAGGTGTTTCTAAGGATTTTCAGCACACACATAATAAGCCTATTGTATGTGTGGATCTGTGTGTGTATGCATGAATATGAGCTCTGAGTAAGTGGCAATGCTGTTTCATTTAATTGCTGTAGAGAAACAGGTTGATCCACTAGTGCAGGGGTCGGGAACCTTTTTGGCTGGGAGAGCCATAAAAGCCAAGTATTTTTTGAATGTATTTCCTTTTGAATGCAACTTTATGCGTGCATTTTTTAATATAACACGTCTCTGAGTACTAATAGCGGTATCAGTGTTGCATTGAACAGGTGCTCTTTTATTAAATAAACTAAACGCTTGCGTTATTTATCTCATTATGTGCACGTTTCAGTGTTTACTGCACGGGTGTCAAACTCAAGGCAATTATATCCGGCCCGCGAGAAAATATCATATGTCTGTCATAACTGGCCCGCCGGTTTTGGTAATTAAATCAATGCATGGCACAACCATGGGAAAATACATTTGAGGAAGTATTACATTTGTGAATGAAATGAAAGTTTTTGGAAAGCAAAGAGAAAGACACCACAGATCTCTGGGACGATGTGAGCGGGACTGTTTGTGCGACATAACGAAGCATCTCACTGTTAAACCTGCAGCTTCAGGGCCGTGTGATCACGGACATGTATGATGCCAAGCTGCCTGTGGGAGACTCTGATGCAGAAGGAAACTTTGGTCACTACGAGTTTCCAAACACTGACAAACATCTCCACCGCTGTGTTCCCGACAGCATTCTGCTGATCAACTGAGACCATTTGCCGACTTTGCAGCTCAGAAATTTAAATTGAACTACTCAGCAATCCGTTTGCAGTTGACTTAAATATGTTCCATATCTTTTTGCACTTTATGTGTATCCTGTTGAATAAATGTGGACCGTGTTTGGCCCTCGACGTAGTCCCAGTTTTTAATGTTGGCCCTCTCTGCGAATGAGTTTGACCCCCAGTCTACTGCTTGCTTTGTGCAGTTTCTCCTCTGCTGTTTCGCGAAGGGCGAGGCTCCGCCCCCTATGCACACACGTGTGAACACACCTACAGCCATAGACAGAGCGGAGGAAAGAGAGGGGAGAACTAAAAACAAATCCGCTGCTAAATGTTTTACTTTAAAATGACACAGTACAATTATTTATTACCTGTTAATCATGTTAAAAAATGTCAGCGAGCCATATTGCGTTATCGAAAGAGCCATATATGGCTCGCGAGCCATAGGTTCCCGACCCCTGCACTAGTGAGTGAAACATGTGTCATGAAACATGCTAAACATAAGCATGAGAGATATCTCGCAAGTTCGGGAAATCAATTCCTCCTCGTTTTTTAAATATTAAATATCAAGAGTGCTTAAAATTCTCTTGACAGCTGGCTAGAAACACAAATACGAAAGAAAAATAAATGAATGTGATGTATAGGAATGTATGTTGACTTTGTTTCTTGTTGATTGGCCATGGCTTCCACAAGCGAAAATAAAAACACAGTTAATTGGTTCCACCATCCCCGTCATGACTGTTCCTGAGTTACAGTATGGAGGAAACAGGCTCATGTAAACACACATTCTTCAAGGAGAAGACTCTAAACCCTTAACAACAACAAAAGTTGCTCAAACATTGCATACAATTACAATTCAATGTCAGTGTTTAACGAGATCTCTGTAAGGCTGACTTTGGAGTGTGGATTACACATAGTACACAGTAAAGGCAGGAGGGGCTGAAACTGCATGAATGATCAGGAAATTAATCCTTTCTCTAAATATCCCATTGCAGAAATCCTGCTTGTCCTGAAATAAATTTAAAGGGCCAGTGTTGTCGGGGCTGGCTTACTAACCGAGACAATACACCAGCTTTGTGACAGAAAAATAAATCTAGTAGTCTATTGTATAAAAGTAAAATAAAGTCTTAAAAGTATCTAATAAATCTCCCAAAGTGTTCTGGGGAATAACAACAAGGGTTTGCACGTCTGCTATAAAACATTCAAACTGAGGATCTCGCGCCTGTAATGACATGCACAGAGCCCTTTGCTAACAAAGAGATATGCACTGTGGGATCTGCGTCTGCAGATTTATATAGAGTTATGTTTGTGTGTAGCAATATGGGACGTTTGCTGAGTGTCTGGGCAGCTTTCAGAGAAAAGAGCATGCTATTAGGAGGTTTTCCTCGTCTGGAGCACGGGTCTGTCTGTCTGGGCTGTAAGTCTGACTGATGAGAGCCGTTATCAGGCACATGCGTGTGTGTGTGTGTGTGCATGTACAGTGTTTGTGTGCATGTACAGTATGTGTGTGCATGTCTGTGCTGACAGCTATCTGGCAGACAGTGCTTTCAGGTGTTCTGAAAGGAAGGATTTTGGGACATGAGGCTTTCAAGAATTGCTTTCTGGCCCAAACCGCAACTCAGGTTTTTATTGTAGAAGCAGCCACATGACAACATGAATCACTTTGTCGTCTGTTTGGCAAGTCAAAGAATACTTCAGCCACGGAATGATCATTTGTATATCAATTACTTGCCTTGTGTTACCTTGAATTCCTCAAGAAAACTGTGCATGTGTTTTGGAAGCAGTGAGCATATGACTGGATAAATTAGAAATTTTCTTCACAAATGCAAGGAAACACGGGGTGAGTAATAAACATATATATGGTCATTTTGGGGGTGAAGTCTTCCATTAATAGCATTAAAAATATTGTGATGAAGATTATGTGAGTGTGTGCAAGTGTGTATACCTCGGGGTGGTGCAGGAGCGCTCCCTGTACATGACCCCTCCTCCACAGGTTCTGGAGCAGTCAGACCACTGAGACCAGGCCGACCACTGGCCATGGACCGCCCTCGGACCGTGATCCCCATATTTAACACACTGACCCCGCCGACACCACTGGACAAAAGAGAGAGAGATGGAAAATAAGTGAAGAGAAGAGAGACGCATAGAAATAGCTTTCTTATCAGAACTTGAGCATTGGCCCGGGCTTCTTGCCTGAGTTTCCTGGTTTGGACAACTGCCCAGCACCACACCTGGACACCCACACTCTTTAGCTACAGCCAAAACACACAAAACACACACACACACACACACACACACACACACACACACACACACACACACATGCACCACACAACTTGGTCCAAGCCAAATCTCTGCACTCACACACATCAGCACCTCTCTCTCTTCTTAATATCATATTTCGATATGTTCAATGTCCAGCTGGGAGAAGCAAAAATACTGCTGCAGGTACATGCGTGAGCAGCAAGGATGGATACATGACAGAGGTTTTATTGCTATTAGTAATAGTCCAAATAAAAGAATATACAGTAGTTTGAGCCCTTTTTAATGATTTACTTTGGCTCAGGAAAGTGAGAACACTTTAACTTAAAATATGTATTTATATTTATTAAAACTTGGCTCTTATGTTCACAGTCATTATTTGAATCAGTTATTAAAACATTTTACTCACTGAATTAATTACTGCGATCTCGGAACACCATGACAACACAACAACAAAGCCCAATTCATATTAACAACTCGAAATGTCGGTAACAATCTGTCATTACACAGGAAAAGTGTGCACTCACAGCTACAACAAGCACATCACATCAAAGTTGAATCACAATGTGAACTGTAATGGTTGTTTTCAACTGATGGTTTTGGAGTTAATGTAAAGTTTGCCTTCATTTTCTCTCAGATAAGTATGACTAACTGGGGATTAGTTTAAAGAAAAAGTTTATGCTGAGGGGAATAAGATATTTCTTGCCAAGAGTTAGATGAGCAGATTGATACAAGTCTCATATCTGTACAGTAAACATGAAGCTAGCGGTCTATTAGCTTAGCATAGCACAAAGACTCAAAAAAGGGTGAAACTGCTAACCTGGCTTTGTCTAAAGGGAACAAAGTCCACATACCAGCACCTCTAAAGTTGACTAATTATACTAACAAATATGAAGTATAAAAACAACACAATGTGGTTTTATTGGGGTGCCGGACTGTTTATGGTGGTAGTTTCATGTTTCAGTATAGACATGAGAGTGGTATCAATCTTCTCGTCTAACCTTCTAAGCGTATTTCCCAAAATGTCAAATCATTTCTAATAAACTTTTATGATGATCTGACCGCTGATGTCAAAGCAGACATTCTGCTGGATATTCCCAGATATTCCCGTGTGTTCGAATGATTGCATTGTGTAAAACATGGCCAGTATGCATTTATTTTTGCAACATTTCAAAGGTTTGCTTAAAATTGGCTTGACAATTGAAGGTAAAAACAACTATTTTGTTTATCTTTTTGAATTTGTTGTCCACGCTCATGTATATGTAAAACATATGAATAATATATGCATCCAAATGTGACACTGTTCGGCACATATTTATCCCTGTATCACTATTTAGAAATGTCAGTGATTATAATTGTCAGGAAGCAGAATGTGGCTGCTGTGGAACAAGAAGATATTTCCTCACCATGTCAGGGCCACAGCTGGTGCCTTCTGCAGCAGGCATGAACTTAGTCTCGCACCGGTGCCCTGTGCGATGGCACCACAGCGACTTGCAGATGTCCTGTCAAAAAAGTCAAAAACGCACACACAGGATGAGATGTCTTATCAGATATGTTTTATTCTTATAACCGTAGACTGTCAGCCTTTTGGCATCGTGTTGCTCTGCTCTCTCCTCTTCCTTGACCCGACAGCACCTGCTTCCTGCCAGGACCACCATCACGCTGGTAAGCTTCTCCACAAAGCCTCGGTGTCAAATCTAATCACTGTATTTCTTTAATGAAACGGCCTATAATTGTATGTGTCATCTGACCCAACAATACAGAGACAGAGCGAGTGAGTGAGCACAGAGGGAGAGCCGGGGTCGAAAGACATGCGGCAGAGTCTGGCAACCCGCCCAACTGCAACTGGCAACGGGAGAGAAACCAGAAAGGCGGGAGGGGAAAGAGCAAGAGAGGCCGCTCGTGTGTGTGTGTGTGTGTGTGTGTGTGTGTGTGTGTGTGTGTGTGTGTGTGTGTGTGTGTGTGTGTGTGTGTGTGTGCGTGTGTGTGTGTGTGTTTGAGTCTTTGTTCCCGTTCTCTGATGCCGAGCAGGTGGTTGACAGCCATACCGGCATGCTGAAAATCATTCCACATGAGCCTATCATGGACAATAAAAACAATTATGAAAGGCAGCCTTAAATCCATCGTTAATCAGTGTGTAGGTTAATTTACCACCCACAGGTCTAAGACATGCAGACGTAGTATTTGATCTTCTGTTAGGGAAACATAGCCGGGGTTTAGAGAAGTCGTGAATAGCCAGGGCGATGTCATGTGTGCTAATCCGTCATATATACGATTTGGCAAAGTCGATTTCCCAGCAATTACAGCCCTGGAGAGGATACCCCGTAGTATTTTAAACGGAATTTACATGTGAATCAACATCACTGAATGCACCCAACATAATGGCTTATACCAAGACCCTCATGGCTTCTGGGGGGAGCAGAGGGAAGGCTCAGGATTCCCATTCAATTTATGGAATGCATTGCAATGGTGGGTTAAATGTAGGAGGGTTTGAGGTTGTTGTGCAAAGATCATGCTAATTAATTAAGTGCCAATTTAGCACTGCATCGTTAGCGCTGTTAAGCTAGACAATTGCAGCCCCAGTAAGATCTGTGTGCTCCATCTCATTACTGGAGGCTCATCTTGGGAGTCTTGGTTTGGGCAAAGGGACACGTGAATAATGCTTGACTTAGGAATGTTGGGGTCCATGTTAAACCACTATTCAACTGCTATAGAGTTGGTTCTTTGTAACTGCACAACATAGGGTTAGTTTAATGATCTATTGTAGGGATGGTCCTACTTTCCTTACTCTTCTTGTGTATAGTGTCTTTGTTGGTTCGTATAACATATTGCCATTTTGGTGAGAACCTTCTCAAAAAAGACCTAGAATAAATAGTGTGTAGAGAACACCCTAGTTACCTTCGCCAAGGAGGTGATGTTTTTGTTTGGTTTGTTGGTTTGTTTGTTGGTTTGTTTGTTGGTTTGTTTGTTTGTTGGTGTGTTTGTTGGTTTGTTTGTTGGTTTGTTTGTTGGTTTGTTTGTTGGTATGTTGGTTTGTTTGTTGGTTTGTTTGTTGGTTTGTTTGTTGGTTTGTTTGTCTATAAACTACTGGCCTGATTTCCATGCAACTTGCAGCATGGGCAAGGGAAGAACCCATTTCATTTTGGAGCGGATCCGATTAACTGGGGTGACACACTCATCATTTTTCACTTATGGAAACGGCAATAAGGGACACCAAGGATATGTTAAGTTGATATGGTTGATTGATTTTTTTTTTGTGTGTTTTTGCCTGCTGCAGCCGCTACATCACTGCTGAGAGCAGTGAGAGTGAACCAATTGAAAACTGTGGGTAGTTAAACCAAAACAATGAGCTTAAAGTTGCTACATAGCTCCGTAGAGCTTAAGGGAACTACAGAGTCAGATAATGATTGTTTGATTGACATTGATCCATAGTTTATACAAAAACATTGGATTATAGTAGCTTTAAACCATGCTAACAATGTATAAAGTGAATATCTCACCTTGACAAAATCAAGGCTGCACAGTTTGGCTTTGGATCCAAACTGCCACTTGCACTGCGTGTCTGCATTGTACAGCTGGCCGGGAAGCTGTTCTGGGTACTTGTACTGACCGATCTGCCTGGGCTCGTCCACCAGACAGGAAGCCTGGGCTGTTCTGGTGAACACAGTAAATCACCTGTGTCACTCAGGAATGAACTAGCAAAGTTTGACAGTGTTTGTGCACTTGCACAAGGCATCGAGGCCTACCCAAGGAAGCGGCTGAGATACTGTCGACTGCAGGTGGACCAGAAGAAGACCCCGTTGTTTCCAGCCAGAGTGGGAGACATAATGTTGCCTTCTGTCTTGCGACAAGGGTTCCCCTCACCATCATGGATCATCCCAAAACTAAAGAAAACAATGAAAAGAAACAAATAATAGTGTCATTTCGATTCGATAACAGGTATTAGTTGAGCTTAGTTAGCTACGTATATGTTGTTCAATCTACTTTTTGTTCATACAAGTGTTAAGATTTATGTGTAAACTGTACATAAGCTCATCCTAGAGTGCAACGCTGCTCACTTCAGACGTGCTAAAGCAGGATTCTTAATCAACATTTATATATGTGGATTCTTCATCTTGATGATCCAGAACAAGGTGTTTTTAAGCATTAGTTGTTCTTCACACAGATTTGACAGACTGCCCTAGCAGGACACCTTTTAATGAGCTCTTTTTCATTAAAATGACAGTGACTGTTCACATCTACACTGTCACTATCCAAGAAAATGCCAAATAAGTAACGCAAGTTTGGGTTTACGACTGTTCACTGCGACATATGTTTAGTAATTACTTGTTTGTTAATTCATCAGAGATGAACAGTTTCAGGACTTGAATCCACATATTTCTTGGCATGTCTTCTATGTAGCTGGATACAATAGGATATCGGGGTTTATAAATATTCTGACATATTATCAACTGGGTAAAGTCAAAACAACACATCCTTAGTTTTTGATGAGAGCATGCCAGATAGACAGAAAGGTTTTGAAAACATGAAATCTTAAAAATCAACCGGCCTTCTGTCTCAATGGAAACATCTATACACAAACACAGAGCCTTGGGGCTTGAGGCAGTTCCCATTATTCTCTTATAAAGTGACAAGGAGTGGATGAGGTAGTGCTCTAACGTAATGCTCTGATTTCAGAGTATATTTGTTTATTTTAATCAGACCGCATTTACTTAATTTGATATATATTCATTACATCCACTCACAGCACAGAGCCTGTTATACTGTTCCGCTCTAAAATGACAGTAAAGTCTGACATAGTTTCATATGTTTAAGTCTGTTAAGTCCGATGTTGCAGTTTTTGTGAAACATACTTGTGTCCAGACTCGTGAGCGATGGTGAAGGCCAAGCCCAGTCCTGTATCCTCATTGATGGTACAACTCCTGTACTTACTGCACATCCCACTGATGGGAGCAAATCCTGCATAGAGAAAGGAAGAGGGAGAGATGGGGGTTTGAAGTACAAGATACAAAATCAAAACTCAAATCTGCCTCATGAAAAACATCTTATCTTTTTCTTTGTGTTGAAACGTCTCACAGATTTGGCAGGCTACAAAATGTATTGCGTACATTCATGCGTGGAGGGGGATTTCACACCAGGTGCAGCCTCACAAACCCTGGCCAACTTCACTTAAAGCTCCACTCCAGACACGTTTTAAAGTATGTATAAATGTAAAGCTATCAAGAATTATTTATTTATTTTACACTGTTTTCCCAGATATAAAGTAAAGAAAACTCTGAAAAGGGGCTGGAAGCACATCTACTCTTTCTCCCTCATTAAGAAATTCTGGATTTATGAATATTCAAATATCACAGTGCTATCCTCATCCTAACTCTTGCTCTGTCCGCTCTGCACCGGAGGTTTCAGGTTTCTATACCGGTGTTGTGAAGAAGACTGTTTTTCTGTCAAAATAATAATATTAGAGTTTGTGACGCACCAAATGTAGCTTGCCTGGGGCACGCTTGAATCTCGGATTTTAGGGAAGTGCATGGACATCTTGCACAGATACAATTCAATATAATCACGGTCGGACATTTTAGGGGACATAAACATAAGAAAAACACATTTTTTAGTGGAGGGGATCTTTAAGTTTGTTCGTAGACTTTAAAAGCCAATCTGAGTGCTGCTGTTGGTGGACCTGACAGCATCAGGAAAAAGATCAATTATCCTATATGTGAGATTTACTGATAAAAATAAAAATTAGTGGTCACTGTTTTTTCTCACTGTCCTTTCTGGCAGCAGTTTCTCCCAATGGACCCACAAATGTAAGAACATGCACAGAAGAAACATCAATACATGGTTGATAGATGAGCCTACAACTTAAAGAGCCGGAAGTTACACTTAAATAGCACAGGCAGAACATACACACATACAGAAGTTACCTACAGTTAATACATGATTGTGATTGTTAGTCACCCTTGTTTTTACCTCATGTAGCAAATGAGATAAAGTGCTGCCCTGAGATTACTAACAGTTAGTGGTGTGAAAGCAATATGATTATGGTATTAGTCGAGCTTAGTTAGCTACATATATATTGTTCAATCTGCCTTTTGTTCGTAAGTGTTAAGATTTATGCGTAAACTGTACATAAGCTCATCCTAGAGTGCAACGCTGCTCACTTCAGACGTGCTAAAGCAGGATTCTTAATCAACATTTATATATGTGGATTCTTCATCTTGCTGATCCAGAACAAGGTGTTTTTAAGCATTAGTTGTTCTTCACACAGATTTGACAGACTGCCCTGACAGGACACCTTTTAATGAGCTCTTTTTCATTAAATCTACACTGTCACTATCCAAGAAAATGCCAAGTAAATAACACGAGTTTGGGTTTACGACAGTGTTTAAATACTCCAATAAAATGTAGCTTTTGGTGACAGTGACAAATAAGTGCCATTCTTCACTTCACCTGTCAAACTTCCCTCACTCCTTGTTGTAATGTCTATACCCACAGCATCCTCTCGACGCCTGTCCACAAACCCAAAATTACAATATTTATGTCAGCCGAGTGAGTTGTCACCACTGAAGATAGCTCCCAGTGCTGCATTCTCTCTTCTCACTTGGCTAAAACATAGGGTGTTTGCTAACCCTCTTACCCAGAGTGTCACAGGGCTCATTCTTCCAGGAACAGATATCCAGTCCGGTGAGGAGGACAGCGTGGTCATGCCGTTTACCACCTTTCCCCACCAGACCTGACTGCCACTGACAGAAACTGTTGAGGGACTGGTCAGCGTGGTGATTGATGGTCAAGCCCGGCTGGAAATGAAAGGAGAGACATAGAGATAAAGAGCAAGAGTCAATCACCAGTTGCCCAGTACAATCCAACACAGTTTTGTCTAATTGCAGTCTAAATCCACTCACCGGGTCCTGTTCCAGTAGTAACAAGCTAACCACCACAATGTTGATATCTGTCCCAATGGTGCCATCTTTGAAAAGACTGGAAACCTGCAACAGAGGAGAAAACCGTTTAAGTAGTGATATCTCACATGTGTCAAATCTAATATTCATAGTTTTCTGTTTGTCCTGTGCTCTCCTCTTAATGAGAGAAACACCCTTTAATGTTTAGGGTTAAATAGGATCTAATCTGGGTTAGCTAACAGGTAAAACAGCTGAAGTGGTTTAACGTTTGCTAACATTTGCTGACATTAGCCACTATATGCTACTGGTCATACCAGACCAGTTAAAGCAATAGCAGCAAAATCACTGAGTGTATTGAACTTAGCGAGGGTAAGACAATGAACACGTTATTTCTTCTTTTAAAAGTTACATCATCTCACTTTGACGATTCCTTTTAATGTAAATGACTTTGCAGTTTCTGTAACTAACTGATGAAGAATGTGTAGCTGGAAAAAAAGGCAATAAACATGCAAGCAGATCCTTCCTTCTCCTCCCTTCTCCTCCCTTCTCCTCCCTTCTCCTCCCCTCACCATGTTCATGACGGTGAGGACATAGGTGGTGACATTGTCCCTGCCGTGTTTCTCCAGCATTTTCCTGTCTGCCACCACCAGGGTCTCCACATTCAGACCCCCCACCCTGTTGGAGTTAATGGGTGATCTCTTCGCCCTTCCTGGCCCTTCTGCCTCAGGTATTGCAAACTCGTCAGGCATGATGAAACTGTCCTCAGCGGGAGGCTTGGGAGCGTCTAGGAGGGCAGAAAGGACGGAAGGGAGGAGAAATGGAGAGAGTATGAGGGAGAGAGATAAAGACAGAGGGAGAGAGAGAGAGAAAGAACTTGGCAGTGAGGGTCAAATGAATGAACTGTCTTTTCCTGGCTCGTGCCTGGTGATAAGAGTACAGGTTCTGGTGTTGAAAGGACAGGAAATCCACTCCCCACGCTGCTTCCTACCTCTCACCACTAGAAGGGAAGAGAAAACTGTAAACTAGTCTTTGGGCTGAGTAGCCTCAGGCTGATGTAGCTCCATTACACTGGACGCAATGCACTCAGAAACATTTAATTCAGACATTAATCTTAATAATAATGGTGGACATATATAGAGACCGCAGCGGTTTAGGGTTAACTGCTTTATAACATATTAAATGAACACTTTCATGTTATAAATTGAGGATAGTTATGCAATAATCCTGCGACAATGCTTTATGTTATAGTTATATAATACTGTTTTAGGGTTAGGCTAACGTTTATATGTCTCGTAATAGTCTAACTGCGTTTTCAGTGACCTTTCTACTCAATAGAACAATAGAATTTGGTATAGGGATAGTGTGTTAATGTGTAATTAAAGATTAATAATACTGAGACCGAAAAGTCAAAACACATTTCCTTTCAATGTATATGAGTATGGTTGTACACTGTATACTATATAACACATTGAACAACATTTTTAATTTTACGTTGTCAACATATAATGCATTTTCTAAAGTAAAATCATTATGGAACGTTGTAATTACATATTTACAGTTAACAGTGTTACACATAATAATCTGAATTATGCATACTGCAGTAGCACGCTTGTGTCTGTAAACTACAGATATATATATATATATATATATATATATATAGTATAGGAAACCATGTAAAAATGTTAATTCATGGTGTGTCCATCAGTGTAACTTCTTCATACTGCCAACATAAATGATAACGTTAAATACAAATTGTATCATAAAAAAGTATAAGGAATATAAGGTTCCCTTACATACATTGCTTGCGGCGTCCGCAGAAGTGTTGCCTCTGCAGCTTTCCATGCTGGTAGTCATGGTGATTGTGCTGCGGATGATGCTGGTGATGGTATGGGTTGTCAGCTGTGGAAGAATTGGTGCTAGATGGGCCGCTAGATCTTCTGTGGACAATGTGTTCCGCTGAGCGTTTGTAGACTACATGCGGGTGGTGACCATCAGGAGCGCTGTAGTTGTGTTGTTGAGCCAGATGTTGGGGCAGCGGTGCGATCAAATACTCCTCCTGAGACAAGCGGATCAAACCCGACTGGAAGACACATACAAAAGATGTGGTCAATGAGGGAAAAACACAGATTACTCACAAATCCCCACAACAATCTTTGTATATTGTGCATGATACCAGAGGTGAACTGTATACCACATGTTTCTTGAGTTACTCCTTTCAAAGAAAACAGATTACAGAAAACAGCATTAATAACACCCTGTATAGAAGTGGTAGTTATCGGGCAGTTTAATGCCATTTTGAGGTAATCGGAATCATCTGATTTCACTGAGCCTTACTTTTATTAACTTACAGAACCAAGGAGATGCTGCTATCTGCTGATAAATGCTGTTGTTAAGTGCACTAAAACTTTATTTCATTTTCATTCAAAAGTTTAGTTTTTTGATTGCCTGTGTACATTTATTTAGTCGATACCCATATTCTTATTTCAAACATATGCACTGCAGACAGAGTGCTGATTTACTTAAGCTCATTTGTTATAATTATAAATTGTAGCATTTTATCAGATGCAAAAAACAACAATAATATATCGGCATTATATCGTCCGCCCTGCTTTCTCGATATCTGCATCAGCCATTGAAAGACTCACATCGGTTGACTAATACATATCACGTAGCACCACGTTGCAGTCATGCACCTCACATATGGTACAAAAACCTACAATGGAATCTGATAGCAGAGCTATCCAGTCTCCACTTCCTGGCCTTGACGGAGCTACAGTGTAGCTGAGGCAGCTTTTGAATGATGCCAACAATCATTCCTCCTCTTAACAGAGCTAATACACATTTTACTTCCAGATCAGCTTCAGCTACACTTATCACATATCTATCCACACATCAGGCAGATGTGCAGAGTGTCAGAGCATACAGCTGTTGAGGGGAGGATATGTCTTATTAAGTTGGAAGATAGAATAGCGTGAAATCACTATTTTCATGGAGGGCTGAGCTTTGTTTTTAATTGATTCTAACAACATCTATATCATGCGTGCAACTAGAATACAGGAGGTTCAATCCAAGTAAGTTGACAAAGATTGCAGTGCTTGTTATGGACATATTCATATCAAGTACAAACATTGTGTTCCTGGCTTTGTTTCCCAAAATAAAGTGTATTGTTGTGTGATTGTTCTTTTTTATTATTAAATCCAATTTTGAAAAAGTTGACCAGAGTATATTTTTGTGTTTAGATGATTTTTTGATGCCTAATCTTTTCTCATTCACAACTTCATCTATTACCTGACACTTACTAATCATACATTGTATTTAGTATTTTGAAATAGTCAACAAATGTGGATGTATGTACATATCAACAATCAATTTGACTTCCCTGCTGCTGAAAAGGGCAACATTTGAATGAATCGTGCCTTTGCTGACATGTTGTGTCCCTAGAAGACGTATTAACATGTCTAGCCTGCTAACATGTTGTCATAGCGGCTGACTAACTCAGTGTTGTGGGTCTCAGTTTTAGTCGAGTAGCCTTAGCTGCCCCCTGAACTGAGACACTGAGCTACTGAACCTTAAACATTCCGTCTGACCACGGAATTCTACCTAATTCACTCCACAACCACCGAATGCTCACAAAATAGCTGTGCAATCAATCAGACACACATACGAACACATACCCACACACACACACACGCACAGTCACACACACACACACACACACACAAGCGTCCATAAGAGCACATGCTCACTGACTTATCCAAAACATACACATACACCCATTGACCGAGTGACCTCTGACCTGATTGTGTGTGTGTGTGTGTGTGTCATCTACTTCCCCATACTGAAGTGTGAGTGCATGTATGTTTATGTGTGTGTGTGTGTGTGTGTGTGTGTGTGTGTGTGTGTGTGTGTGTGTGTCTGTGTGTGTGTGTGTGTGTGTGTGTGTGTGTGTGTGTGTGTGTGTGTGTGTGTGTGACAGGACCCTGCTCCTGTTGAGCTGACCCCATTCCCCCCAGAGTAGCAGGTGGCAAAATAAACAGGGGCAAGACAAAAGGGAAGCCATGGCGAGGCTCTTGTTGTCAAAACATTGCCTGGATACATGGCAGGCTGCCATCATCAGCCCCATCCATCTGTCTAACCATCCATCCATCCATCCATCCTTCCATCCTTCCATCCCTTAACAGTCTAGCTGCCAGCACATATTTCATCTGTTCATAAATCATCTTTGCCATCTTCATCCATCAATCTTCAAGGTGCGATGGGAAGTTTTACAGGAAGTTAACTGTCAAACTTTATTATTTTGACTACATGTAAGGTCCACATGGTCTAGTGCTTGGGAGTTTTGTTCCACAGTGTCAATGGTTTAAACCCCAGCACATCAATACCTGCCAAAACAGCCTTGAGCTAGATACTTCACAGCTACCTGCTCCTGAAGCATCGCACTGAAAGGCTCAACCTGCAAGCAGAAATGTTGGAAGGAAAATGTTCTCCTGAGCCTTGAATAAAATATATCAAATCAAAGACTTGAATTAAGAAAGAGAAGGTCCTTGGCAAAAGGACTACATTGGAATTCAAAACAGAGCTGGAGGAGGTCAAAGGAGGTGTCTCCAATCAGCACACACTGCTGTCGACTCTTATTTGCCCATCTTTTCATCTGTCTTTGTGTCTGGCATTTACAACAGGCCTGACCTATAAAAACATACACCTCATCATGAAATATCCCTGTTTTAAAGATGAGACGCTTTTATTAGATTTTTTTTTCTGTCAAAACATATTAGTGTAATCATCCCGCAACACTGCGAGATCATTTCATAATTTTTTCACCCCCGAAACTAACTATGACGGACCCAACTGTCTCAAGACACTTCATTAACTTAAAACTCACATCCATTATCTCTCTTGCTCTCTTGCTGTATCACCACATCTGCCAGCTGTCCACTTTCTTTTCCAGCAGTTAGCAGATATATGACGATAATGACAGGAAATGTATTCCATCTGCAGTGTGTGTGTGTGTGTGTGTGTGTGTGTGTGTGTGTGTGTGTATGTGTGTGTGTGTGTGTGTGTGTGTGTGTGTGTGTGTGTGTGTGTGTGTGTGTGTGTGTGTGTGTGTGTGTGCGCGCGCAGATAAAATGTTCTTTTGTCAGCATTAGCTGTATGTTTTGTTGAATACCAAAGACAGAACAACTAATACAACATACCAGTTTTTATATGAGTGAATATTATGCATCTTGCAGATAATACATATACAACATTATTCCTTGTGTCAAACACAATGCTCAGCTGCTGCTGGCCTATATGTTTAATGTCGTGAGATGAAAAAGATAGATGAGCTGTATGGAGTTTCACAGTTTCTGCTGTCCTCAGACCTCTAGTTATCTACATTAACACTTGTAAGACTTGACTGGATTAAAGGGATGCACACTCTCCGCTAAACACCACTTTACTTTCCTCCCATGTTTACATGCAGACTCACTCATTTCTCTGACTCTCACACACAGATTCACACAGTCAGATTACAAGTTGAACCAGGCCACTTCCAATCAGCAATGGTACTATTTTCTACATGTGAAAAACGCCCTCAGAACTTTTCCCTTTCCTTGGGTAAAGTCAATCCAAACCGCTCCCACAATCAGCTCACTGTTTGGCAACGTAACGGTTTATGTCAGGGGAGACGGCATCTTTAGCTTGTCTCTGTATAAACTTTAGTCTCTTTTAAGGTTTCCTACCATGATATTATAAGGCAAATGAGTAAGTGCTTACATGCTGTTAAAGACTAGTGCCGAGCGGCGAGAAGCCCCAAGCTGGTGATTACCGAGCTCTAAAGCACATCTGCACTCCAGCTCAGCAGAGAATCACGTGAACAGTGTGTGGTGAGGGGGAAAAATCATACAGGAGCAGAGAGGCCCCTCAGGCATCAAACTTATTCAATAGAATCATAATCTGAGTAATTACAGTCTGCTCGAGTGAATTATGTGTTTTTAAAATGGGGTAAGAACTGGGTAGAGAAGAGATGGTAATTTTGGATCTTGGATCAGAAGAAGATGGTGCACTAGACAAGAGCCAAGTGGCAATGACAGGGTTTTGCCCTTTCATTGCGTTGGTTGAAATTCTCCTCCTTTAACTTCAAATGACTGAATTTCACAGCGCACAGTAACGTTTATAGAAGTACAACAAAGCCATTTTCACACATGCACTGCAACCTTGAACTTATCTAGACATTACCAGGAGGAGCGTTTGTGAGAGCACACAAAGGCTGAATCATTCTGACCGGACATTAAACGGACTTCCTAGTAGCTTCCTAGTACAAAGTCAGTGTAATGTCCGATTGAACCCATGTGTGAATACGGTTGCTTATTGTCCGGAGAATTCATAGCAAGCGAGTTGGCTTCTTGATGACATTCCCATGCATTGTGCGCAAAAAAACTAAAGAAGCCAAACATCCGAGGGTAAATAAGAAGGGTCATTTTCACAAGGACGCCAACTAAAATGTCTAACTGGAGATACGACGAGATTCGGGGACTTCGGTCTGTAAGGACAACTTAGGAAGCGGCTATATGACCGCAGTGTTTCCGTGCCATGTCCTGCCTCCTGCACACTCTACCCAGGCGCCACCCCTTGCCTAAAACAAACAGTTATTCCAGTAAGTGAGAACGATTCTGTAACAAACATCCTCCTGCTGTGTCCTACATGTCTGAAAGGGCAGCGGAGAAATGACCGTTTGCAACCACCCCATCACTGGTATTATGTCTAGATAACCTTTGTCATGTACAACTGATTAGGCTCACAATGTGTCAATAGCCCGGAGTCTTGCAGCCCGTGTTTGGGCTCACTAATTGTCTTTGAACAACCTACTGACACCCTCTAAGCATGTCTAGGGAACAGAGCAGAGGTGGGCACACACAAAGAGAGAAACTGATGGTGTTGGATGAGTCTTTTGTCATTTGGAGCCATTGGGCATGGTCCCACTTACTATCCCGTGTAGACACCGCAGGGAACAGGAGGACTACTCCCACACCAGCCCATACAAATGGAAATGTCCTCCTTTAAAGTGCTGTTAATTGTACTTTAACTACGATACAGTGCAGCCCTAACACTTTTACTGACTAAGAAATACAGTGCTGCTGTGATGCAAATGATGTAAAAGTGTTTAAATTAACTTGAAGTAATGCTGTAAGTTGTGAGGAAGAAAGCAATAGAACCTGGGGCTGGAAAGGTGGAGGCTACAGAGATGGGAAGTCTGCTTTCTCTACATATTTGCCTGCCACACCCTAACACCCAGAGAAGCTGAATGAACTGAAGGTTGTAAAGGAAGCAAAAAGGAAAAAAGTTACTACTTACGTCATCATTTAAAGTGATGATAAAAAAGTATACAATTGTTGCAATGCGACCTCCTATACATGGCCACTAGTGAAAGTATCCTCACACAGTCTGAAAAACATAATTTTTCTAAAATAACAAGATTTGACCGCTTTTGCCATGTATCCTAGATTTTGCTCTGCTGGAAACTAGGACGCAGACCACATGGATTGTACTATAATGTGTTTGTGAAAGGTTGCCGTGCGGCAGTTGAGGACGATGTCTTCAACATTCAAGAGCGCAGTAGTTTATTTAAAACACATACAGAACTTAACTTTCACCCCAGACACATTGATGCTTATCCTGGCACTAATTGGTACTTTACTGTAAGCCTGGACCATTTTACCACAGCACCAGTAAATGTAATACAGTTGTGACAATAGCCGGTCGGATTTGATGTATGGGCTCTGTTTGTAGAAGTTGCAGCATCCACTTGAAGACTTCAACACCAGCCATTAGTCTTGTGTGAGAAAGACCTTGCACAGACTGGAAAGGAGGTACAAGCACACACACACATAGACTTTCTGTTTTTTCTCTTTCTTTCACACACACAACAACCCCCCGCCCCTCTCTCTCCTGCTGGCATCTAACAGTGGGCACTACATCACTGTCAGCGTCCAGACCACCAGGGAACGGCTCCGGGCCACTCTCCTCTTGTAGCGCCAAGCTCTGAGCTCCTCTGTGGCCCAGCCCAGACGCTGAATTATGGCCAAGCCAGAGAGGCATATTGTAGTGGGGAGATGTTCCAAATAGTTGGCCTTTACAGAAAACAGACAGGTACAAATGGCCTGAGTTCTGGCTGGAAATCAGTCATTCAAGTGTCATTTTAACTCTGCAAAAGCCTAAGGGATTTGGAGCACACTGACAAACTCACACACATCATATGTTGTCCCGGTTGTTCACAGCCCTGCGGATGAGTAATCATATATTGTGTCAGTTCCACAAGGAGTCTAATGGAATTACAACATCTACACATGTTAAATATTCAAACAGAACAAGTGAGTATTTAAATGTATGCCTTTTGGCCAAATTATTCTATTTTCCAGATGTAGTATACAGACACTTTTTCAGATATTTAAATGTCACTTCAATATCCAATACTGCCATTTTGGAGTGGAACCGACTTAAATCTACATATTCCATTTTACAAAACAACAAAAAAACTTAAGAGGCTTTGATGCCAGCAACAGTTTTTGCAAGAGAGGATGTCACATTTTCCCAGCAAGTAATGGAGCTAGATGTCTCATATATTCACAGGGTGATGTGTTCTACAACCACAAGCCCTCTAGTTACTACAGTACATGCAGCATCAATAACAAGGCTGGGAAAAGAGCAAAGCATTCTTCACACCACAGGGAGCCCCATGCCTGGTAGAGACAGACGGAGGTCATAGGTTGAACTCCCCCCTTACAACAGTCACTGGTGGTTGCCACAACATGCGGCACCGTGTCAACGACGGCCATCAGACAGGTTTGATCTGAGCTGCCAGAAAAGATGAAGGGGAAATGGAGGCGTATTCACACTTTCTCTAGGTTGTTTTTTCTCACACATGGGTGTGCAAAGATACATTTAAGTTGTAAACTGTGTACCTGGGGGGTTGCTGGGTCATTAGACCAACTCCCAACACACACCCAAGAAGTCTTTAGAGCGTTTCCAAAACCAAACCATGGTATACAAATCTCACCACATATAAACTGTGATTAGTTTATAATGTTTAGTAAGTGTTTGTTTTATAGGAAGCTCACATGGATTAAAGACATGATACTATAGAAATGTAAACAGATGCAACTGACCAGGAAACTGAGACCCAGTACAAAGTTCAAAACCAGTGTTGCATGGTATACCAATACTAAAAAGGTATCACAATCCCTGCCGTTAAAAAGGGTACAATGCTTCATTGTAATAGTATCGGTACTTTTGGAATGACAATGTTTTAATAGGAGCCTTATTTTTTTAGTTCTGTCAAAGTGTGACAGAGGAACAGCGTGTGTGTACAGCGAGCACTCTGCATGAAGCCTCATATGTTTCATAAAGGTGTCATCATTTCTTCTTTTACTCACAACCGGAGACCATGCACTGAAAATAAATTAAATGACACTGTGCATGGTGTATCAAACTAAGGACTATAGGAAGAGGAAAAATTATCCCTTGAATTGCTTCTTTTGGTCACTCTGGAGCTAGGAGCTCAGTTTCCATAGAGCCTAGCCTGTCTTTGACCTGACCCGCAGGGGCTTGGGAAAGGTCAGAGTAGAGGTCATGGTCGGCTCGGCCACAACACGAACATACAGCCTGGCGAAGGGTGTATCCAACACTTAAATGTTTGAGTAATGAAGGCATGTCAAGGTGTTATTTAAAGCAGTCATACAGGGCAACTTCAAAAATGTTGCAGCAAGTTCATTTCTTAAAGCCTACGCAGTCAACACTGTATGCAAAATATACTATTATCCATTTGTCTTAGATGTGGCTGCATAACTAACTGACAAATAAGATAAAAATCACAAATTCAGATGCTGACATTTGCAGGGAAAGGTATTTCAGATAACGTATATGTGAGAAGATTTGGTGTTTCACAGATTTCCCTCAACAGTATCTAGCTCATATGTTTAAAGAGCATAACAATTATGCAATATATCCTAATGTAGTATATCTAGGGCCTAAATTATTAACGACTGTCGGTTGTACAAAAAATGCAATAATAAGAAGTCATCTTCATACCTGGGAAATTGTGATGGTTTATTTGTTACTCTTTTCTGATATTTTGTAGTCCAAATAATTATTAAATTAATCAAACATATTGACATAATGATCAAGAAACTAACAATATTCTCAGAGTTGTGTCTCCTTAGATCACTGCAAATCATATGGTGTATTTTCACTATATTTAATTGTTTTATTATCTGTCTGTCTACTGCACTTTGTCATCCATTCATTCACAAGTTGCAAACAAGTGTCAAAATTATGATTACATTCTGTATATACTATATGGTGTGAGTATCTTTCTCACAGGTCGGATCTGCCCTAGTCACCCCACAGAGAAGAATCCTATCCTGGGAATGGGGTTGGAAGGACAGAGGGGAGCAGTAAATCACCTCTCTTGTCTGCATTCACATGAGTGGCAAGCAGCTCTGAACCTTCACTCCATACTAAGAACCTGTGAGAGTCCAGGCTGACACCCCCTCAACCTACCCACCAACCCCCATGTACACGAGCAGAGAGGATTGGGGTCAACCAGAAAAGCAACCTCAGATGAGAGACCCTCAAAAGACGAAAGAGACAAGAGCACCCCCCCCCCCTCTTCTTTCAAATCAGAGAGCATTACTTCTGAAACGACGTCCTTTCATCTCTCATGCAAAAGAGAGGGACAACTTCATTTCACTCGAAGACATGAGCTTGATAAGGACACGGAGAGAGTAATTAAAAAGCAACACATAATACCATGTTCAATTAATGGGGATTTACAGTAGTAAATCCCTCTTTGCCAGTCATCCATCCGGCCCTGCTCTTAATACCATCTCGCCCTGGTCTTTATTTAAACAGCTGAGTCCCACTTCCATCTGCTTGACCTGGGTCAGTGCTGACACAAGTAGGGTCAAGTCCAAAAAACGTATTCCAGACACTTTCTTTTCCCTTTTCTCCTCTTTCCTCTGCTGAAAGGACATGAAGTACGATGAAGCACTTTTTCTTTCTCCCCCCATCTCTTGCTCTCACCCCATTTCTCCTCCAAAGCCCTTTGATATAAAACAGTCCATCTCTCCAATTCTCTATAAAGAGATCATCCAGCATCCCTGAGCGCTTCCACCGCAGACAATGAATTCCCATTATTCTTGTACATCACTTTCTCTCTCTCTTGTGTTTCCCTGGATTTCCCCGTCTTTTTCTTCTTCTTTCTTCTGACTTCTTCCCTTTTTACAATTGTTTTTAATCTCTTTCTCGAGCCTGTCGCGCAGGCTTGAATGGCTCTTTCCTCATTTGTACTTAATCCAAATATTCTTGGTAGAGGCCTAGATGAAAAGCAAGGGTCAACTGCTTTCGTTGTTCTAAGCCTTACAGGAGTCCAACACACAGACACTGAGAGAGAAACTGAAAGAGGCGGGAAAGGCGAATAATTTGCTTTCAATGCACCTGTCATTTTGTCTCACTTTATTCGTTCATCTTTCATTTCTGTGTTGCTTAGAGAGAGAGATACAACAACATGAGTCCATTTAACAGGCTGAGTGAACATCCAACCAACGATGGCCCCAGTGTCGCATTTGGAAGAGGAAAATAAAAAAAGTAGGCAAAAGCTTGTGAGGAGTAAAAAATAGATCAAAGTGTTTGTCGTAGCCCATTCAAATGCAATCATGACCCAATCATTGTGTTCTCGCAGAGCTTTTAAGAGGACGGGTCAGTGGTGTTTTATTGTGAGTGGGAGCTAGCCTAATGAAAGGGACAAAGCGAAGATTAGCAGTGCCAGCCAGGCGGCTCAAACTTCACCCTGGCTTTAATTGCTGCAAACAAGAGGAGATGTTGAGGCAGGGCAAACAGAGGACAAATGAGGCAAGGCAAGCGTAGAAGGAGACAAGAGAAGGGATGAAGGCTGGATGATAAATGAAGGTATGGCTTTTATGGAGATGTAGCGTGTCCATCTGGTTTAGGATGGTATGGGATGTGTCAAGGAATGAGTGTTTGTTGTTGGGCCAGAGGGTCCAGGCATCTTGTAATTACGGAGTCCTTGTGGTGGAAAAATATCTGTACCTTAAATATGAAGTGTTTACACAAATCAATCAAAGTTCATAACTGAAGCACAAGTAGAGCATCAATGATATCACAAGTTAAACAATAATATATAATATAATAATAAAAAACAATAACTCAAACTAAAGGGTTAAAGTTCTAAGACGAAAACACGGAGAGCACCCAGACTGGACAATGCAGGAAGAGCGACCTGTCAAGGTAGGCACGCCCTACAGCACACCCTGCTTTATCATCTATTTAACTCTAAATGGGACCATCATTAACTAAATGAACATCATGCTGTATTAAAGAGGACTTGAAACTAGCGATTGAGACATAAACTCATTAGGAAAATGTTTACTGAGGTAATAATCAAGTGCAAAGTAGTGTCACTTTCTCATAGACTTCTATACAATCAAACTTATTTTTGCAACCAGTGGAGCCCTACTGGTATGGAGCTAAATCCTTGGAAAGTGTTGAATCATACTACTCGCGGTACCTACGTTTCCTGAAGGCAACATGGTTGAGGAGGTTCCTCAACCTTCTTTGTTTTGCTGTCACTCACATTTCAGTTGAAGCCACGCCCCCCCACAGCCAGATCAGGGACAAAAGTCTGAAAGTGAAAAAAAGATCTGAAAGCGAAAAAATAAGATTTGAAACTGTCTCAAATATCAAAATATGGAATATGAAAGGGAAAATAAAAATAAATAATTTATTCAAAAGAATTACAGAACTGATTCAAAATAATATTCAACCTGAAAAAACTTTTCATACTTTTCATGTTTAGTTATATTATTGTATTTTTCAAGTTAAAGATCAAAACTCGAACTCTCAGTTTACTTTTTTTTTCTTCAAGTGATCAAACCTTTTGGCCCGGATTTAGCTCCATATGCTGGCTATTAGAGAGAATGCAGGCTTGGTGCACTTATCGGCTTCACCTTTTAACCACGGAGGTTGCTGCTTGGTCTGTGCGTTAAGTTCCGAGCTAGAGTCACAACATGTTTAGCTTGGTTAGAATAAAGACTTAAGGCAGAAGAAAACAGCTAGCTATCCTTGCTCTATATGCTCAACTATGTTTAAGAATATGCCTACAACTGAACAGAAATGTAAAAAATGACAATCTTTTGTTGGAGAAAATGTTGAGGTTTTTTCTCTAATACTCATTTACACAGTAGACCAGTGGGTGTGGTGACTCAGGAAAACTGGAAATAGCAGTGACCAAAACTTAGCATAGATACATAAACAAAGGCAGTGACGTGGAAAATGTGATGAAGACACTTTTCCACTTCCTACACTTAAAGACAGTCATTAAATGATTTCTAGTGTGAACAGCTGGACTTGTGGGCCAGTTCACCATGTCACTCCAAACCCGATGTGGATCAATGTTTTTTTTCCAGTAGATAAATTGTCTGTAAAAAGCTGACAAAATTATATCCTGCAGGAATTACATATGGTGAGAGAATAAGTCGATATAGTCTTCCTCAGACTTCTCTGATCAATATGGTGGGTGTGGTTGTCATGTGTGCTGGCACTGCAATAGACAGTTTGACTGAATTATTGCCCTTTTTCATGTGCTGTGCCGTCAGAAGTGTAACATTTCTCGTCTCTCGTGCTCTCCTCCTTTCATCCTTCCATTATTTTTTTTCCACTCCACCCAACCTCCTAAGGTTCAAAGAAGTGCCTCACAAAGCACAAGAAACTAATGCTTACACTCATGGGTAATGATGTCATGTTACAGTTCACCCATATTACCAAGGTCTGCCTTGTGCAGACAAAGACACATCAAAACAATCGGGTCATTGGAGGACAGAAGGCTTTTAGGGCATAAAGGCATGGAGCTTGAGGTAGGGTGGAGCACAAAATCTAATTTTATTTCTAAAATGTCCTCTCAACCTTTCAGAAAATGAAAACATTCCTATAAACATGTTTGAAATACTGGTTTGGAAATGTTTCATCAACCCAAATGGATGATAAATGTTCTCAGACCACGTAGAAACCATGTCATCCACTTAAGAAGATGACCATGTCATCAACTGAAAACAAAGGCTTGCAATGTCGCAAGAACTAAGAAGTTATGTTGAGTTTACATTACACAATTTTAACCCTAATTCTTCAACTTGCCTTTTTTGGAGGTCGCAGAGACAAATAACTGCTCGCTTGTGAGAGAAGGCTATGTCTACCTTTTCAAAGATGCAATCTGAGAGATGCGCTGATGCGTCATAGATGCCACAGAGATATCTAGGAGGTTAAATAACTGGACACCGCGATTCCAAATCCTGTAGTGTAGAAATGATTTTGACCAACAATGAAAGCAGCGACGTCCTTAAAAGTTAGGAGTGTGCAAGATACGGAAATATAAGGAACTATAATGGCACTCGGACAAAAGTTACAGTAGGGTTTCCATAATTCTGCTGACAGACAAACCAAGCCGAAAAGTATACATCTCAGGGGGAGGAGTCTTAACACCTACAACAGAACATCAGCAAGCTTGGCTATTCTTTTTTTCCCCCCTTTTTTCCCCGCTACAAATCAGAGCATAAACAACTGAGATTCTTGCGGACGTCCATTTTGCGAGTAAAGAACTCCTGTTTCGCAGGTGGTCTTCCGTTTCCCCCCCCATATCAATTCTCACGAGTGTTTTGTTGACTAAACGTAATTTGGAGAGCAGACAGACTTGTTGGAGATTCCTCCTCGTCTTGAAATGTGTGACCCCCCTGACGCCAATCACTCGAGTAATGTGCAAACCTCAACTTTAAGATACTCCTATATAAGACACACATACATATAAGTGTAATGTGATCAGCAATCTGACGACTTTGAAAGTCCTATCGTGTGTAGGTGTCATTCCTGGCAGACACTTACCAGTCCGGAGCAGGTCGATATGGCTGCCGAAGAGGCCGTCAGGTTACGGATAAATCCCTGATACAGGCAGTTGTGAAACCCTACATCATCCATCACTGTGGCAATGCCATCCGAGCCGAACATCTGCACGGTGAACCCCGGGCCGACCACAGGAGACAGATGCAGGTCCAGGTGCATGTCCTGCCCGAAGGCAGAGACCCGGTAGTACAGAGAAGACGAGAGGGACCTCCTGCTGCGATGGCTTCGCCTGTTCATATCGTGCGTCAGGTATCCTCCTTCAGAGTCCACCTCCACCGGCGTTACAAACATGTAATCTGAGGAGAAGAAGGGTGGAAAGTAAGTCACATGAGAGTGTGAACATCAAATACTCAGATATTTCTGCTTATGGGGTTAATTTGTGTTCTTTGGCATACACACTTCCTAACATCCTGCTTCATCTCCATCTCCCTGGAAAATATTTGGTCAAGGAGGAGTGCGAACATTTGCATTGAGCCATCACTTAAACGTGTCAGTGGAGTGTGACTATTGCTGCATGTCAATTACTTTTGACATTTTAGTTAGCTGAAAAAATGTTTTAATATCAAACTGCATCATAGATGCTATGAAAATATTTCAACATGGTGTCACTTTTAGCCAGTTCTACCAAGACATGCACCACAACATACATCGCCAACATCTAAACAGAAAGGTCAACATAGGAATGAAAGCATGGCACTAAAATGACAAAACTTGTGTTGGAATGAAAGGTCCAGCTGTTGCTCAGAGCGAAGCTCCACAAATGGATCACAGATGGGTTTTAATAGAAACCATAATGGCAACAACATCATACTTAGATGCATGTCAAATACGGGTCAATACTTCAGAACCAGAGGGTATGTTTGGTTCTGATCTCATGCAGTTGTCATGGTGTTCCAGTCAATTGAAAAGACTAAAATACACTTTTAACTAAAAAAACAGAAACTATAACAACTCAATAAAGTGTGTTCATGTTTTCCTCTCTGTCTTGTTCATTTGACATTCTGAATGTTCTTCACCTAAACCATTCAATGGTGTACTGCTGGGGGAAACAGGATGCTTTCTTCCCAACAAGAGAAAAACATCCTCTTCCCTCAATAAATCAAGGTAGGCTATGTAAATCATCTTAACTTGTTTCCTTAGTTTTTACAGGTCAAAGCAGCCAAGAGGGAATCCTTGCACTGCAGCCATTGCTGCAGTGTCAGCACATTATAAAGACCTAAGCAGGGATTCCCAAAATGTAATAAATAAGCAACCCACAATGACATTTAAATATTCCTAATAGTTTCATTCAAGACCAAATTCCAAGTCCAATAACTGAGTCCATCACTGCCTTACATTTCAGTCTGTTCACATTCTCTCTACAAACGTGGAATCGTGCCAGCTGGACGAAACATCCAGAAATGTCAAAAGACAAACTCAACTCACCGTGATTTAATCCGTGGCTGTCGCTGGAAGAATAGCTGGCAGTAACGGCATGGGAGGTGTGTGAGCAGTAAATGTGCAGCGTCTGCAGAAGAAAAAAAATCGTAAATGGACAGGTAGCAACAGGTTGCAAGAAGTGGAAGCCAAAATATGATCAATTGAGTTCCTCTGTTGAAACATGAGTTGCACTCAGGTTTAATTTGGGATGACAATCACTTGTCTTACTTTGCACCACAATCAATGTTGTTGACATAAATCATGCTGAAAAGAGATAAGTGTTTGTTTGTTTTGCTCCCAAACTAGAGTGGTGCACGTGGATTTAAGAGTGTATACGTTTTTAATGAAGTGCCACATGCCTTGATAATGTTCCAGGACAAGAGTGTTGACAGGAGCTTGACTGAGGTGCAGCCGACCAGCGGGATGGGTAAAGTCCATATCAGAAGAAAAAGGCAATCCATGGTGATGACATGCAAGTTTAGACCTCCCCCGTTACCTCCTAAAAGAGCGCAAAAGTTGTAATAACCTGCGGTATCGCATAATGCAATATGCACGCATTGTTTACTGGTTCTGTTCCTCCTCTTGCTCGTTCAGGTGAAGTCGGCAGGTTGCAGCAGCCCGGGGTGCGCACAGGAGCAGGGCGCACTCATGAGTGTGAGTGTGTGGAAGTGTAAGTGTGTGAAGAGGAGCGGTGGGTAGTCGGCCGGGGATCACCGGGAGGAGCGCCGCTGACTGAGCACTCAGCCCCGGCTCAGTCTGTGAGAGTCGGCCTGCAGGATGGAGCGCAAGTCAGCGGCCAGCAGCCAATCAGCGCGCAGCATCATGTACCGTAGATAAAAGAGAAGAAAAAGAGATTCTTCTCTTGGCAGCAGCACTACTGTTGCTGCCTTCAGGTGCCGCTCGTAGATCTCTAATTTGAAAGCTTCGTGAGCAGACCGCGCAGACCTTTAATTTACTGGTTCTGTAAGGTTGCTTTCTTTGCAGTGGCAGAATGAGGTGGGAGAAACCTTCACACCAGAGACGTGACTATTTTAGCAAAGACCGGAACAATATTAATACACTATCAGCTGTTTTAATTTCCTCTTCTCTTCTTCTTCTGTACATGGTGAAAATGATCCGTTATGTAAAGTAACTCAATTTAAGTACTGTACAAGTCTGGGGTACTTTTAATTTACTTGAGTATATATTTGTTATGCTACTTGGTACTTCTACTTCACATTTCAGAGTGAAATATTGTAGCCTACTCCACAAGATGTATCTGACAGCTGTACTGGTGAATTAAGATTTTACACTAAAATAAGCATTTGTTAAGCTAAGTAGAAAAGGTTTCCTTTTTTTACTTGTTTTATAAAAAAAGAAATGTGGTGTTTTCTTGGGGCCACATGTCAGTCACTTTTGTCACTTTTACTTTTTTACAGTACAATTTTTACAGTATTTATACATTGTTGTATGTGTACTTTTACTGAAGTAAACGATCTTAATAACTCCTCCACCACTGCCTAAAGACTTTAAGTTTAACCTTAAGTTTAAGTTTAACATGTATATATATATGTATATATGTTAAAAATGTTAAGGCTCCCCCACTTTTCAGGTAACACAAAATATACCGATCGACCAGATGGTGGTGCTATAACAAGGAAATATTATGGTCCAGAAGTTCAGAGCCATGACCTCTTCAATCTATCTTGTTTTTCAAAGGAAAAAACAGAATAATCACTGGTCAGAACTGAAAAACAGAAAAAGCCGAGGCACTTCAAAGCCATAAATAAGCACAAATGCCTTTACTGAATCCTAGCTTGAAACAAACGCACTTCCACTTCAAAACAAGTCTTCATCAGTGCGTGTCACACCCACACATTTGGTCAGTCTAAGTGCAATGGCAACTTTTGTTTTTATTGTCCTACAACCCTGCCTCAGTCTGCACACAGTTTTACACGCAGGATTATTCATTTTCTTCTTTGTATTGCAGATGTTTTTCTTGTTGTGGTTGGGATTGTATCAATACACCAAAAAAAACAATCTAACAACACATGTGAATTCAACATCTGCCAAAACTTGAACAAATGCACAGGGTATAAAAACAAATACAGACCTAATTTTAATAAAACAAAATAAAAAATCTAGTAAATGTGGTCAGCATGTGTTTTCTAAAATGTTAAAATTGACTATGCATCACAAAGTATTCTGCAGTGCCTAAAATAAACTGTGACATATATGTTCTCTGTATGCATGGACCTTTCACCTTTCCATTCTAATATTTCTGACAGCATTTCATGGCAGCATTAGACTTCTTCTTAATTGCAGCAGTCAATTAAACCAGCCAAAATGGAGGCGCACTGTTTAAGTGTTTAATGAGATCTGCCATATTAAAGTGAGAGGTTGCACACACTTCACTGACTTGTATTGTTGAAGCATGTGTGTCATCCTAATTGTTGTAAACAGATGGTCCTGCAGTGGCTGGCAAACACCTGGACAGGTGGCTGGAATGCACCGACAGACACACAGCTGAAGAGTACATCAAATTCACTACACCGATATTCACACTCCGCCGAGCATTGTAAGGCTTCTCACAGATCTTGGCAGCTTTTTTGGCACGGCTCAAAGCGCAACCCAAATAAAACATCACCTTAATAACCCGGCAATATTCTCATGGGGTTTAGGAATGTCTGCACTGGTTAAACGTGTGTTCAGAGTATACTGACCAAATCACCCTTTGTGGCTTTTTTAATCATTTATGGTATTAGTCCTACAATATTAGAACAGGTACAGTGACACTTCCATAGTACCTTGCTAAAATTATTTTTTTGATTTTGATAAGGATTTTTATTTTCACCCAACACATGCCTTTTTGAGGTGTGAACACAGAACAGCATCCCACAATGTGCAATCAACCAAATCTACACATATAGACCCTGGTGGTGACAGTGACAAGTCCCACACAGCCCAGACTTTGCCAGCACACTGGAACAACAGCTCTACCAGGAAAGACATTAATCATATCAGACTGCCTATTCAGGAACAAGGAGAGAAACTGGGAAAATCCGACTTGAACCATTTTGGACTGGTATTGTGGGCCAACACAGCCCGGTCTCATTCCCAGGTTGACGGAGAACAAAAGGTGAAAAGCAAGAAATATTTTAGCAAGATGTTGCCAAATGTAGAAAAATAACAGATATAGATTCTATACATGTGGGTGGTGCAAGTGCAAATTAGGCTGCTTGCTTGTTTTCTTCAATCTAAAGTCTTGTCATTGGTTTGTAGCTGTCTCAGAATGGAGGTTTCGTTACTGCCTCAGCAACCTTTTCCCAATTGAGGTGTGCCACTCTGCATTGCTTACCTCCCGCGCTGAAAGTGAGACCCTCTCCGCCCCTGAATGGACCGAATATTCATCTCATTACAGAAGCAGGCAAACAGTTGCTGTAAGCGTCTCAGAAAGCTTTGCATTCCTCACAGCTTGCCAATGCATGCAATAGACATAATCAGAGGAACATTTTTGGCAGCAGTGTTTGAGCAAGGTGATAGAAAAATACATCAAATTATTCATTACTTGTTACTGACTGGTAAACCAACTACTTGATGTCAAAGGTGCCTTCCATAACTCCAAAGTAATTGTCTCATTATAATAAACATGAAGCCAGGATTGGTTTTAAGGGCTTCTTCTACAACCTGCACTAGATGAGATTGGCATGTTCCTTTATCACGTAAAACTAGTAAAAGTTGAACAAAGTAAGGCTGTAAAGTCCACTGTTAAGCATGTACAATAGTAGTAAATCATGCTGAGAAAATGGAAATGCGGCATTAACTTGAGAGTGCTGCTCAGCAGGAGTGAGTGAGCCCTTTGGAGCCCATTAATGGATGAAGACAATGTGAGAAAGACCTCATTACCTTTACAATATTTACAGAGTTTGTTACTATTGGGCTTTCAATAACTTCAAAATAGTTTTACCCTCATCCGACAGAAGCTGTCACAATATTGAACCAATCTCTTCATGGGAATAGGCGTCTTTATGATGATATTATACCTCATTGGGTCATTATAGCGTCTACTTGTCGTTAAGATGTAAGATGCAATTTTGGTGGCCCTGTACTTGGCCTAAGTTTGAGCGTCAGTGATTTGAGGTTGCTGGGAAATTTCCTGCACTGTACTTTGGAGGGTAATTGCACTGTCATCTGCACAGTGTGATGTAGAGTTAGAGTGAGGAAACACAACCACGCGGTTTCCGCAAGGTCTCAGTGAAGGTCCCTGAGTTGTTGTATAAGCTGCTGATGTTTGACACTCCGTCTGACTACCTGATTACTCTGCTCCAGGCCCACCTATTTGTTTCCATGTGCTGAGCAGAGCCACACCGTAACGCTAAGACTGGAAAGTGGAAAGACTTGTGGGCTAAGATGTTATTTCTAATGTGGCCTTTGTGGTTCCTGCCCTTTCTCTTTATTGCAATATCTTCTCCTCTGTTGATGTCTTTCCCTCAGCATGGATAATTCTCGTTCTCCCCCTGAATGTAGTTTGTATTGTTGGTGGCGGTTACATATGTTTTTAAATCTGAACAGTGTTACACCACGGCACACCGCAGCTCGTTGCACTGTGCCACTGTTGACAGACGATGTGCTTATTTACGGCATGCTTAACCAACTGTCTGAAGCACTTAGCAGTCTCTCCCTTTCTCATAATGTCTCACCCCCAGATGGGCTGTTGAGTTACAGGGGCCTGTCAGGCCAGTCTGTTGTTTGTTTCCCAAAAGCAATACAACATATCTGGTTGCAGTGAGAAGTATAAGCAGTTGGGTTTTCTGGCCAGGGATGGAAATAGATTGTAAGATTTAGAGACTACACTAAGACAAGGTCAATCCCCCGAGCCTTCTGTCCCGGGAACTCGACGTGAGAGGAACCAGAGTAAAGATCCCATTTGACAAGTTAATGGTATCAAAGTAGTAGACCACAAGAATATACCTAAACATACATATTTGAACTCAAAGAGTAACATTGCGCAAATACTTATTTTCAAGGTGGCTCTCAAGCTCTGCATGACCCGGTGCTATGTTACTGTCAATGCAGAAGCTTAGTCTGATCTACTTTGGACCATTTTCAATCTTGAGCTACGCCAAGTGTAATTATTCAAACCAAAGTTATCTAATGTTAGCATGTCAAAGTACCACTGTGCTTGTAAAGCTGCCAACTCTTAGTTGCGTCTATCATAATACAATACTCATATGCCAAAGGTACGTTGAAAGATTTAATCATTGCTGCTGTTGATGCCGGCCGTGAAGAGATTCCTTTGTAGAGGGACTACTCTGTAAGAAATGGAACATCCACAGTCCTTATTCATAAATGCATTACACAGCACACAAACACAATTTCTTATATTGTCAGAGTTTTGTCATTAGTTGTAACACACAACTAAAAGGAAGGATCCCTCCGCCTCGGCTAAGCAAGGAAACACTATCAGGAGAAGCACAAAGAGGGAATTTTGTACAGTTGAGAATATAACTTTGTACAACGTACATGTGGCATGTGAGTGTTGAACCTATCCTTTAAGACCCCCTGTCAACCCTTCTCATTAGAATACAACTTGGGTTTTTGTTTAATGATACACATACACCAAACCTAGCTTTAGTTTAGTTGCCAAATTGTTAATATGTCCACCATTCCTCCTCTCTCCTGTCCCGTGGTCTGATCCTGAAGACTAGAACAGCACTATATAATTACAAGATCATCAGCAGACTAATCTTTGCTAACCTTGGCGACAATGAAATCTAGGACAAAACAGAAATCAGTTTCCATCCAGTCAAATAATACAAATCTAAGGTTCAACACCTAGTTTTAAATATGAATATGAATATCCTCTTTCCTGGTGACGTGTTTGAAGTGATTTTTCCTTTGACATTTTACTTCTATAGCTCTGTTCCCACCGGAGCTATCTCATCTATTTTTGTTCAGGAACACAGTTTGCTTTCTGACAAAAGCAGTCAACCACTGTATCCTAACCAGATGGAACACAATACAAAATGCGTGTTAAAGTGAAGGTTCACAGAAGCTCACTATTTTCTAAATTCCCATTTCAAAAAAAGAATATTTGATGAACTAATGGCAAAGTACTAAATGCAGAATCTTTAACAGCCCCTCGAAGCCATCTCAAGTGCTCCAGGTTGACCCCAGACCCCGCACTATGAATGAGACCTTGGTTTAGGGTGCGGGCTGGACTGTTCTGATTCAAACACACGAGCATCACTCTTCACCAATTAAGCGTTTTTTAATACACGTTGCCACAGAGTTACCCATGGGAGACCCCTACCCTTCAAGGTTGGGTGTAGCACTGGCTGAGAAAGTGGCTGCACTCAGTAATCAGACGTTGGGCTTGTTTACTGAACAGTCAAACACTTGACTGAAGCCTTAAGCTGTTACCTCAGGAATATGTCAGCTTTTCCCCTGATGTCTCTCCCTTCCACTTTGTTTTTGTTTGTTTGTTTTGCCTGTCATGTGGCACAGCTTTTTCCAGCGTGGGCTCCAGAATGTGCAACTCCAGCTGCAGACGTTCCTCCCCTCCCCTGTCCCGTGCTCTTGTCCTGTATCTGGTCCTCATTTCAGACCTTATAATTTCCCTGCTGCCTGTATCTGTGGAACTTTTTGGGGTGAATTTCTGTCTGTTCTTCCAGGATTATTTTTGGCTGTGTCAGCGGTTGCCACAGTGGCAGGCATCTGTGCGCCTGTCAGTCACGTCTCGTCCGTTGCAGCCCTGCGTGATCTCCTCCTGCATGTGAATAGAAATAGATCCAGTGTGGGCCAACCACAAGAATGTGATAGCATGGAATTACTATATGAAATTCCATTAAATAGGTCAAAATTTGATTATGAAAATGTCTAAAGAAAAGGGATGAGAAAACAATTTTATTTTTTTATATTCGGTTTACAGCGAAGCTCCTAATGAATGTGCAGTGGTGGAAGAAGTACTCAGATAAAAGTAAAAGTACAAAGGTATTAGCATCAAAATATACTTAAAGTACCTAAAGTAAAAGTATTCACTATGCAGAAAAGCCCATTTTATTTTTTATAATAATATACAGTATATGATACCACTGGATTATGTTTAGTGATTCATGTGTTCATCACTTTAATATTGCAATTTGAAAAGATGGGGCCTATTTTAATTACTTCATACACTGCTGGGCATCTTAACCTATAATAATATATCACACGTTTTTTAATGAGTTATATTTTGTATTAAGAATTTGAATCTTCAAAGTATCTAAAGTTGCAGTAAAACGCACAACATTTCCTTCTGAGATGTAATGGAGTAGAAGTATAACAAAGCAGAAAATAGAAATACTCAAGTAAAGTACAAGTACCTCAAAGTTGTACTTAAGAACAGTACTTTAGTAAATGTACTTACTTATGAACGTGTATACATGCAGGTACTGTGTGGGTCTTTGTGAGTGTGTGTTTCCAGCAGTTAGTCAGCGTCACTGATAGTTTCATCTCTTTCTGAGTAGCTCTTCGGCAGTCAGGCCTTCTGGCGTTTCTCTCTACCCCCCAGCAGCATCAAACAGGTGAAATGCCATAGTTTAGCTCACAGATGGTCCATCTAGAAACAGCATCTGTGATATCAGTCTTCTGCAGAGTTAGAGAGAAGTACAGTAATAATGTCTGACCTCAGTTTACGGGCTTATGAAATGGAGCTAGGACTTGTCTGTGTCATGTCAAGAGGAAAATGACAATTCCCCCACAGGATTATCTTTTATTGTGAATAAAATGAAGTAAATTAATTGTGAATCATGCCAACTGACCGTTTGTTAACCCCCTCCCCTAAACTGAGATTGACCTATCATAGCTCAGCAATGCACAGCGGCCCTGTGAGGTGTTACATTTCTCCACATGCCAGAGCAGTGTGTCTGTAGTAGAAGCAATAACTGATGTATTTTGGGAGGCTTATACACAGCAACCTGAGCCAACATTACCCAAAACAGCATTATGTCTGCTCAGCACATCGGTTAGTCGTCCTAAATCCTTTTCTTGTAACGTCAAAAACTAGCTCTATACCACAACGCAAGAACAATGATGTTACTTTTTCTCCATGTCACCAACGGGTAAGGATGCTGCCTTTGCCACGTAAAGCTTAAGCCTGAGTCTTTTAGTATAATATCATGTATGTAGCCATCAAGTATGTAAGTATACATATACATATTTAAATCTGGTAAATTAAGTTAAGCATATTTGTTTTGTATCAGTACATTGAATTATCCATTTGCACTCTGGTTTGTTATTAAATGTCTCAGGTTTCACATAATGTGATCATAATGACATAAGACACACATTTCTTGAGTGTATTTAAAAGTTTGACATCTAAAGAATATTTACCTACAAGAAATGACAGCTATAATCATCTCACACCTTAGCACTGGGAGGAAAAATGAGATGAATGCATATCCTTATCCTTTGTGTACGTGTGTGTTTGTGTGTGTGTGAGAGATGGTTTTCCCCTACTTTCACTTTGAAGTCAAGGGGATCATTACATGAAAAGGGAGATGTCATCAGTTGTCAGCCAGGTGCCAGGAGTCGGGGGAGAGCCAGAGAAACCATTTCCTATCCCATCAGCACCTGGGATTTCTGTCTTTGATGACATCACATGGGCCCATGCCAGTGGAGGTGCTAACTGCCCGGTGTGCGTGTTTGATGTGCGTCACTGTTTGTTGCCGGGTAGAATAATAAACTTGCTGCTCCTGTAGCACCAGGCCAGACTAGTCATATGCACTAACATTTGGGCACACATGTAAACGCATTTCCTTACATATACAATCCATAGAATCTGAAAGAACCACTTCTAATCCTGAATTTAAGCGATTGTAGGTGTAGTATTAATTCAAGATACACTTCCATGGCTGTCCTGTTAGCACAGTGCTATAACACAGTGGTGATTTAACCTACATCCAGTTTCTCTTTGTGTCTTGGAGGTCTTTTCGGGGAAAAGTGAACTTGTACACAGAATGAGATTCATTTTATGTTGTGGTTTGTTTGGAATAAATATAAAAAGAATCGGATAGTTAGGACAAGCCACCACAGCTGCAATAAAATAATCAAAGGAAAGAAGAAGAAACAGGGAAAAGGAAACGTCTACAGAAAAGCAAACTTCAGAAAACCCAACAGGACTCTGTTTGATTAACAGCTGGTAGAAATCAAATAATCTTAAGGAGTATTTTTACACTTTAATTCTCAAAAGGGAATTAAAGTGTAACAATGCTCCTTAAGATCATGATTTTTCTTAAAGGCCCATTTAAACCAACAATAATATATACTATCTTCAATCTTCAACCTTTTTTAATGGCTCTGTTGCTCCAGTATTGATCCAGCCAGTTTCTATTACCCAGCTAATGAGGGAAGTTGGAGCACATATTTCTGACACTCCCATCTGGCTGGGCCAATTTATTTGTCTCGTAAAGCACTTTGTTACAATGTTATGACAAGTGCTCAATAAATAAAGGTTAATGTAATAAAAGTAAGAAGAGTAAATCAATGACCAGGTTGATTTACAAAATTACTGTTAACGGTTACTCCATTCTAAGTCAGGGAGGTCTATTTGTTATTTTTAAGCCTGAGAATAACTGTGACTGCGACCAGCCGCTCTACTGTATAGCTCGCTCTGTCGATCTGTCCACAACATTTCCCCACCCTTTGGGAGACACAGTTTTCAACCTAGGAGGCTTACATTAAGGCCTGGAGGTCAAGGGGTTTGTGAGGTTGTGTAAATGCATCAAAGTGTGGATGCATGTGTGTACGTGTTCATAGATATTGCAAATGTGTGCGTGAATGATCAATCCTAAGCAAGTTTATGCACTTCATATATAAAATAAATGATTTAAGAACTTAGTTTCCCAATGTTTTCCTTGTTTTAATTCACCATATTAAAATAAATAGCATACTGTTTACCAGAGTGCACTATCTCTGAAGGTGGTTATAGAGACATTTAAAGTTGTTCTTTCTTGGACTTTGAAATATCTGCTCTTTTCTATTTCTTCCTTCTTATTCCACTTAAACTTATAACCAGCATGCACTGCTCCAAGTATACACTCCTCCACCACTGGATTAGAAGTACAGCTTGAACTTGTCCACCAGCCGAGCATAGGAAGTTTCCAACTGTTGTGACGAGGCTGTGCAGAAAGATGACTGGGCGATGTTTTAATACGCTGTTTAATTCCCATTAGATACGGTCTGGTGCTGCCCTGGGGTTTCACTGTATGTGGCAGGCTTCCCACACACACATACCGTGTACACAAGACACACACACACACACACACACACACACACACACACACACACACACACACACACACACACACACACACACACACACACACACATACTGTACTGCACTGTCTATTGCCTCCTTCTACATATCTGATGCTATGTTATTGTGAGAAATCTCCCTGATCTGTATCAAAGGGGCTCCTTCTTGAAGAGTTGTTGTGACGAGGAGGTCGGCCAGTAAATCAGCCTACAGCACACACACCACAACAAAGATGAGAGACTTGTTTCATTTAGAGTTGAAGAAAGCCTTTATTCTTTATTATCACAGTGCACTTAATTTGCTGAAGTTTTGAGCGTGTCAATGTGTGTTAAAGGACACTATTGCAACGCACAACAATAATTGAGCAGTACATTGAAATAAATACATAAAATACATTTTTGAGAGTGTTGACAGGGACATACTGTAAAATAAAAAATATTTTACATTTATAATTTTTTTCATCATTTGTCTTTCCTGTTAACAGCAAAGTATATTAATTTACACAAGATGCAAACAAAATGTTACTATGAAAGTTAATAGATAATACAATCTGCATTCATGTTGCAGAACAGACAACAACTTAATATCTACTTCAGTAGACTTTAAAGGTGCTAATAGAGCAATCGTTTTATGCACACAAGGACCCGCATGCACACCCTGTTCACCCTGAGTGATGTTTACATGTTTCAATTGCAAATGTTTTATGAGAAGACGTCAACACATTTGTTAGACCTCAAAGACATGATTTTTGGTAAGAAACACTGAATGCAAACAGAACTTTTGTTTGTTAGCAATAAAACTCCACAGGGCTGTGTACCACAATTCTTTTAACCTTTTAAAGCAATTCAAAGGGTCATGCCCAAGTGTAGTTGTGAATAATGAGAAAGCCCTTTTGTGTGTAGACCTAAGCAAAACAACATAAAAGTCTTTGGAAGACAGTGAACGCCCTTATCGCCATTGGTTAGGATCAATCAAAACTACGAAGACATGTAAAAGACACAAAACTCTTAAAGTGAGATTGTTGAGGCAGCCAGGAGGATGCTATGAACCCGCCTTCAAGTGTGGTCGTTCGAAACAGGTACAAACACTTTCTATCGCAGACATGGCTGGAAAACATGGTGTCAGAACTACTTTGTTTCAAGCATACTGAGCCCCTGAAGGTCCTCGCTTAATGTCTCAACTGGTGAGGTATCATCTGAACACTGTCAGTGACAAAACAGTACAATGAACTCCTAGACATTCCCTGCAGGAGCTGTATGCGAGAACACATATTTCCAAATCAGTTAGTACGAAATTCTGTGTACTGTCCGATAGTGCTCATGTGTGAATAGAGCCGGTCATTGGCCAGAGAATTCACGGTGAGCGAGTGGGCATGTTGATGACGTTTCTATCGTGCGACGGGCACGAAACCTGAAAAATACAAACATCCTAGGGTGAAAAAGAAGGGTCGTATGAGACGACGAGATTATGGAGCTTCTGTGGGTAAGGGCCGACGGCGACATTGTCAGATAAATTCAAGGAACGACAAGAGACTCGGGTGTTTATGACCGCGGATTACTTTCCGCATCATGTCCTGCCTACTGCACACTCTACCCAGGCCCCACCCGTTGCCTGAACCAAATTTAGAATTACTACTTATTACGAGTATTTCCAGTAAGTTAAAATGCGTCTCAGACGGACAATCTGCTGTTGTGTGATACAATGAGAAAACGGCTTCCGGGAGCTCCAGGTTTCCTGCTAAACTCTTTCTGGCCCGGCCACCCAGGATTAAAATACATCTGTTGTTTTACAAATTCCTTCTTACACCCCATGTTTTTAATCCGTTCTCCAGTTACACAATACTGTCATTAATACAGTATACAGTACACAGAATATATATCAAACTTAAAAGGTTTGTGAGATTCTGCTCAGCCACAAAACCACCACCTCACTGTTTTCCTCTGGAGAGAAAAGTATCCCAGGAAGCGGTTTATAAAATCCTTTGATGTGAGTCGTATTGATTTTTAATGTTTGCTTGTATTTGAGTCACAGTATCTGCACGGGCGTTGGCTATATTTGGATGAACAAAGACAAAATTGCAAAATACTTCTTGTCTATAAACGTTTATTTAAAAAAAGCTCTGCTTTTCAAATACCAACTCATTGTCTAGCTTTGCCTGTACTAGATTACATAGGGACACAAACGCACAGAGATATCTACTCAAACAGAAAGCTGGCAGAGGTAGACACTCTGTCAAGAAATGACTCAATAGTGAATTTGGCCAAGTATTATATCAGTGATGAATAGGATGACGGTGAGGCTGGAAGGTATAAACGGTGCCAATGAAAGAAAATCCAAGCCGCTGTCAACCCCTCCCCTCATCCGCTCTACAATGAAAATAGGAAGCCCTTAATAAACCCTTATTGGACCATAAATATTTCAGTCTGACTATAGGGGTAATCCTTTGATATCTTAATGCTCCTCAAGAAGAGGGCAAGCCTGAACTGGAAGTCAGAGGAGGCAGATTTGGTGGAAGAAGCAGCAGCTGCAGTGAAGCGCAGACTCAGTTTGTCCCAGAAAGAAACATTGTCATGGGACGGTCGGCTCACTCTGTTTATCCATCAGACAATAAAGGATTATGACCCGTGTGTGCACGCTTGTATCCAGTCCCTTTCACACATGTGGTCTATCCCTGATATGTTCAGGAACATTTCCTGCATGTGGAATGAAAGCAGTAACATTGCAGGGACAGAGTGAACCAATAACTAATCTCTGCTGAAGAGGTGTTTGAAGCTGCAACTTGTTTACGGTTTACACTTTGTGCAAATGCTCTCATGGGTAATTTGATTTGTTTTGCAAACTTTTTTAATATTAAATACATTGCAAGAACATTGGCACTGGACAAAAACAATCCTCGCCCTGCCTTGTTCCTAAAAAAATTAATTGTATCGCATAGATATAGAAATGTAGATACCGCGTGTGCGACTTGCCTTTCGTCTATGATTTGACCGATCAAGATCAGTTATCAAACAAATACAATGTGTATTAAGAGCATGGATGTGCAGACTTCTCGTGAAAATCAACTGTAACTCGCTTAATTCTGAAGCAATTTTCATGAATGTTGTTTTGTCATACACTTGAGAAAGAACATGCAGACAAATAGCTTCTACATACAGCAGCAGCATACCGTACACGCACTCGATCCATCTTCTTTTACTTCTGTTGCGTTTTATGGTAGTTGGCATCCATAAGTGTTGCATCATCGCCATCTGCTGGACTGTCCCTTACTGCATCTATTGTGGCATTGACATGGCGTGTGTGAAAAGGCGCAAGATGGAAATGTTACTGAATGTAGTGCATGTGTGAATAGTGAAAGTCACTCGAGGTGCCTGAAGGTTGTCTCACTTTGTGTGTAAGAGGCTCATGTACAGTATGTGTAAAGAAAGTCTTAGATGCCTGTGTGTGTGTGTGTGTGTGTGTGTGTGTGTGTGTGTGTGTGTGTGTGTGTGTGTGTGTGTGTGTGTGTGTGTGTGTGTGTGTGTGCGTGTGCGTGCGTGCGTGCGTGTGTGTGTGAAAGACAGAAAGCAGTGCTATCTACATGTGCACATATCATGTAAGCGGAGCAGCATTACCTCACTCCATTTCCCCCAGGACCTGCAGGCAAAGAATAACAGAGGGCGTTTGTTTTGTGTCACACGGCGCCCTGGCGGCCTCAGATACCTGCTTAATGGCTTTACACAGACAGAGTTGCAGGCGTCAGGTGACAGGTGATAAAAAGAGCTAATGTTTGGAAAAAACCTCCCAGTCAGCACTATTTCATTCATATCTAATTCTTTTCAGGAGAATGCCTTCCTTTTTTGATCTGCCTCTTGTTAATGGCACTGGGGACAGCTGACAGTAGAAGCCTTCAGGTCACAGAGCAACACGGTACTTGCCCGAGCAACGTTTACGACAGCTGAGCTTGTGGGAAGCACACAGTCACTGACAAACACCAAAGAGGAAATGAAATAAAACCTCTTGCCTTGAGTCAGGAAAGCGTATTATTAGTCTTTCAATCTGGAAAGTTTTCAATCAAACACTTGTCACTCATCTTGATGAGGTGTCTTCTGAACAGCGAGGGTTCATAGCATTGATATTCTCTCCCAAAAGCATAGCAATGAACAGCTAAGTGGGAGGTTTGCACAGTTGCTAGACTTCAAGCTGACCACAGCTGGTGTTATCTGTGGAGGAGGAATCTACCAAACTTTAACAGCCAACTTTCAAGCTAGCATTTATGATAAATAGAGTAAAAAGAAGATTTTGGGGTAAAGTATAACTTTAATATAAAGGACACAGACAGGGCACTGTCTCAGTTTGGAAAGGGGATATATGAAAACATATAATGGGAGCATCAACCAGGCAATAAATGCAAGAGATTTGTGTTTTATGACAGATCATATACACCACATTTTGGAAAAAGTAATAAGATTCCCATCAGCCTCAGCTGTACTTTGTGTTTGGTGCTAATTAGCAAATGTTAGCATGCTAACACACTAAACTAAGATGGGAAACATGGGTTTCCACTTGTTCCCTGGCCTAAAGATCCACATTCCCATTAATCCAGACTGTGACTGGGTATAATAAAAACATATTCTACCAGTTACTTAAAGATGCCATGTCACTGTAGAGCAATGTTGGTGCGACACTACAGGTAAAAACATGTGTTTTTTGCACTGGTCAATCTTGAGAGGTCGGCCATTTTGCTTTCACAACAAGTCTTCTTTCAGACCAGTGGAAAGAAAACATCCAAAATACACATTGAGGATTTATTTTCATTTTCATTTATATATATATATATATATATATATATTAATATAAGATATAGCATTAGATGATGCCTGATTTGCATATTTAAATATATGTTATATATATTTTTTACACTATTCACCTTTACTGTCTTATATAAAATGATCATATATATATATACACAATATATATATTTTCTCAAAATTAGTTTTTTCTCATACTTTGAGACAGAAATATCCACTTCAGTAGCACTTACATACACAAAACTGTTTACATTCACAGTTTATATTCTGAAGCTTTTTACAAACGGTTTCTTTCTATATTATTCATGCCCTCATTTATCGAACATGGCGAAAATGTATTTATTTTTTGTTTGGCTGCTGACAGCATCATCTGATACAAAGAAATATCAAAAATCCTGTAAAAACCTTTACTTTACTTTAATATGTAAACAAAGTTAAACAGAATTTAGATTGTTCCGGAAATGTGTGCAAATTAGCACACACATTATAAACTTTCAGAGTATAGATAGTATAGTATAGTATAGAGTGTGTAACACAAAAAAGAATTGTCTTAATAAAAGTAATCAACTGGGGTGACATAATGCACATTTTGCAGAATTGTTAGTTGTAATCCTATTGTAGTGATACAATGACCATCCTGAATGTATTTGCTGTGCTCCTGACTGTGCTGTTTGTGAAATGCATTGGACAGTAGTGAAAACAGATGCACAATATCTTGCATTGTTTGTATGGAGGTGTTTAGTTGCACAGGAGTTCAGAGTGGCAGAGCAGCTCTCGGGTGTGGCAGAAGAAGAAAGCGAGACCAAAAGTGTACAAATACTGGTGAGGCTTTTCCTTAGTAGAAAAGGCTGAGGAGGGATTTTCTACCAACATGGCCTTGTATTAACTGGACTAGTAAGTTAAACTTACTTTCTTATTTGTACATATTTTCCTAGTATATTGTAGTTAGTTACAATGCATCCTACAATGTTAAATTATTTCTTGAATGAAAAAGGATCCACCACAGAAGGACAAACAAATGCAGAATATAAACAATGCAGGTATAAAAAGAATTATATGAAAATGTTGTATGAGGTGAAAAATGTAAACAACATTTTTGTTAGACCTTCAGAACACATACAAAGTATTGTGTATTAGTTTAATGAGAAACATAGTCTGTAAACAAAACTGTGTTTGTTTACAGCTCCAGGGGGTGACTTTTAAATGTGGTCAGATCCAACAAGAAACACTTCAATCAAATGGACAGTTGATAGCTCAGTAACATACTATAAAGATTATACTGGTGTGTCACACCATGATGGTGACAAGCGTTGCATTGATTAGGGAAATATAAACTGAAATGTGAATCATGCACACACAGTTTAATGTCCGGTGTAATTTAAGTGCAGCTATGTAACCCTCTCTCTGTCTTCCATTCTATTGGTTCCCTTAAAAAGTAGTGATTGGAGCAGACAGCCCGGTCCTGTAGGAATAACTGGAGGTGGGCCTGAGCCTAGAACACTGCAGCCTTCTTCCTTGTCATACTTCCTGTATTGATGATAATTGTTTTTAGTAGTTTTAAAAATATATTTCAGGACCCCTCCCCAGTTTGGTAAACAAGTAGCCCTAATACAAGTCACGTTGTGGATCTGTGAAAGAAAGAGGATAGGTATGAAGCAGTTGAAACAGAGAGTAGGCACAGGGAGTGAGGCCGGTGACAGCAGCAACAGAGAAAGTCTGCTTCAGTGAGTCACTTCAGAGCTGATGGGATAATGAGGTCCGGCCAGGAGCCCCAGACTTGTGGTTCTGTGTTTTCCAGCGTGCTACAAACACAACATGACAACTGGCAGCACTCATCTCTCTCCATCTGCGATGCGCTGCCTGCCAATGTCCCTACTGTCTGCCCTACCCCTCATCCCCACATCCACCTCCACTCCAAACTCACTCGACACATGGCCCACTGTCTGTTGGCTCTCCATCAGTGCAGGACCAATGGCTTGGACCTCTATACTAGGATTTCCCATATTCAGCCTTGGTGTCCCCCTCATCCCCAATACCCCCTTAGCCCACCCTCCTCCTGCAGGCCAAGTCAGGCCCACTCACTTCCTGGGGGGACGTGACAGAGCGCAGGTCCGCAGCTGTGCTGTCATGACACAGTACAATGGGCTAATTGCCGCTTGGCTCTTCTTCTTCTTTTTTACAACATAGACACTGATTGATATGATTGCTGCTGCGACCTTGGCTCAAAAAAAGGCCTCATTTGGACTGTGGGATTTGATAAGCATTGTCTGAATGTTTCATGATCCATTATACAGTATAACGGGGCTAAAGACACTTGTGTGTTTCAATTTTCAAATCAGATCTTTTTCATAACAGACAAAGGCAATATGTGTCCTTGGTTCCACACACAGTATCTGGAGAACATGTGGAAATCTGTTTCGGCAAATGTGCACAGTAATCTGTTACAGAGTCTTGCAATAAAAGCTGACTTGGTTCAACGATGCATTTGAAAGTTCTGTGAAGTTGTATAAAAAATATTTCTTAATTATACAAAATGCTGACAAGGACTGTGAGAGGAAAGTGGAGAACCCGAAAGAGCAGATGTGAGGAAACATGCAAACTCCATGCAGACGTGCCCCAACCAGAGTGTCATCCAATGGGTCACCCATGGCATTAATAGGAATCTCTAAACTTGCAAATTAATTGAAATGTGTTCATCTGTACCTGCAGTGTGTGTTAGCCCTATGATAGACGCTGTCCAGGGTGTACTCCATCCCTCACCAAGTCCATGCTGGGATAAGTTCCAGCCCCCCACAACCCTAAATAGGATAAGTGGTTCAGAAAATGACTTAATGGATGTACTGATAGATCAGTGATACTAATGAACCAAACTGGAGTTCCAATGTAAGCTATGTAGGTCATCTTTCTGTCAGAGCTTAATCAAGCATGTTTTTCATTCTATTTTTAAAATCAGAAACAAATACTTCCATGCAACAACAAAACGATGACTCCACAAAACTGCTGCCGCAAGAAAGAAAAAGGGTTGTCAAAATGGATTATATCTGATTGGGTCATAGACTGAAAGTAGCTTCTACTTTTTGTTTGTCTGTTTGCCAGCAGGATTACTGAAAAACTACTGGCCTGATTTTTCATTAAACTTGCTGGAAGGGTGTAGCATTGGCCAAAGAAGATCCCTTTCAATTTTGGAACAGATCAGAATCACGGGGCGGAAACACGCATTATTTTTCACTAATGGAAACGGCCTCGGAGGTCTGGCCCTTCTAGTTGTTATTGTACGAGGCCTGCTTCCAGTTTATAGGAGTAGTACATCATTTAACTGCCTCTCACATACATTGAGTCTTCATTTGTTACTTGGCACTGCAAATATATTGCATCAAAACTGAATGATATTGGCCTAAAAAGGATAAATATGTCCTGAAATTAAATATACATTTGTAAATGTTATATATTTTTGTCAGTAGTGACTGTAATAGCTGTAGTTATCAATGGAACATATTCTGCTGGACTTCAAAAGTAGTTTGAAGGCACTGCAGGTGACTCATGCTCCACGTGTCATAAGGAAACCATATGAAATTGGACTAAAATACATATTTTCTGAACTGCAACCTTCAAGGCACACATTCAAATGGAACAGTAACAAGCAGCAGTTGTTTGGAACAGAAGCCGTGTCTTAACCACGTCGGAGGTGATGCACGTTGCCCGAGTGTTACTGTATCGGATTGAGGAGAAGCTGTATGAGCAGCTCGGCCCCAGTCTGTGCCAGTGGTCAGCAGCCACAACCTCTTTCCTCCCCCAGAGAGCAGCAGACAGACACAGAGACGGATGGACGACCCAAAATTACAGCTCAACCGGCATTTTGAGGATAAACATCTCTTGTAAAAATACACCAAGCGGCCAGGAGCAGCAAAACCAGCAGGTTCGCCAGGGCGCGACGGGGGGAAGGCACGTCGGCCTGCTGTATTTAGAAACTGTCTTTCTACGGATAATCTCATCCTCTGACTTCTGCACATGGATCTCAATTTGTGGCTTTTCTGACGGGCCGAGGGTGGAAAGGCCACCCTTTGATGTATTTATAAATATGTATCGCTTGTTTGTAAGAATGCGCCACAAAGTAGAAAGGAAACAGAGAGCAAAAGAGAACTTTTAACTACAGGGAGGTCATTTATTTCATGTTAAATGGTGTCTCGCTGGCAATAGGATTATAACGTTAAGAATAGTGCTGTATTAGGCAAAAAAACAACTTTGCAAAACATGTTTGGGAAGCTAGTTTAAACAAGAAGTTATCCTGGGGCACTGTGAAGACAACTTCACACTGGATTCCTTGAAAAATGATCACTTTCTGACAGCCAAGACCAGAAGTTAAACAAGTTGAGGTGTGAAGTCAGATGACCCCTCTGACCCCTTCTATCTGAACCAGGGCCCTTGTTATACTTTGTAAGTCCTGCCCCCTCCAAGGGCCCCATTGTCTGGGGGCAGAAGCTGGAAACCCTCCCCTGTCTCTGGCCTCCACGGCTGGACAATGGGCAAAGACAAACTCCTGACACCCCGTCCTCCAAGGGGACAGCACTGGATTATTGCTGGCGATGTTGACTTTTCTATCTCCTCTCTTCTCACTGGTGTGTGTGTGTGTGTATGTGTGTGTGTGTGTGTGTGTGTGTGTGTGTGTGTGTGTGTGTGTGTGTGTGTGTGTGTGTGTGTGTGTGTAAGCCAATTTGCTTGTTCTATGAAAAGAAAAACACAGAAGGAAATACAGCGAGAAGAGAGGAGAGGACAAAAGATGGAGGGCCTCAATGATGAAGTGACCTGAAGAGAGGTGAGATCATTTCAAATAGGATTACACGCACACACACACACACACACACACACACACACACACACACACACACTCACACACACACACACACACACACACACACACACACACACACACACACACACACACCAGCTTCATTGTCCCTAACCCTACTCAACCTACACAATACAGAGCAGGATATTGCTGCACCATGCAGTTTTTTCACTATGTAGTCTCAAGCCTGCTGAGTTAACAAAAGCTAAAGCTCAAGGTTTTGTAGGGCAAGCACACAAGGTTCTCTTAAAGTCAGTGATGAAGCAAAGTGAATGTAGAAATACAGAGAAACTGAGGTAAATAAGAACTTTTAACATGGGCACATGAGATTGTTGCGACGGGACAACGAGTTCTCTGCTGACAGGTTTCTAGAAAAAGAAATGCACTGCACACATTTTCTTCAAAATCTGCATGTAGCCATAGGGTTAGCACAATTATTCAATCAACAGATCCGCAACAGGCAACAAGTGTTCTTCATCTCCGACTCCTTGGTGCAGGGAAACCCCCTCCTCCGCTGCCGTCTTGCTTTCGTTTTGTGGACAAAGTCGATCCTGCGGGCCATACATATGAAGAGTTTGCTTTTGTGTCAATAAGACAATGAGATGCTGTGTTCCAACGTAAATAAATAAAACAATATCAAGCCACCGATTATGGGTCCACCACATGATCCAATTGTCTTGCATCCCAGGGAGGCTTGTCACTAGATACTTTTCTTGGTCGTACAAGTAACATGATTATTATAGATGCATCATTTACCACGTGTGGCATCACTTGACATGAGGAGCGTCGCAAAGTTGGCAAGGCAGCTACAGTGACATTTGAAGCTTCTGTGGTAGGACAGTATGCTGATGAAGCTTGGCGGTGACAGCGAGAAAGACTTGAAAACACGAGCGGTACAGTGCCGACTTGTGTAGGATGGACGCGGTGTTCCCAAATTGCCAACTTGAATTGAAGGCTTGTGCGGCAAGAAGACAAAGCGGCAACTGTTAGCTTACCAACGGCACGATAAACAATGAATACTGGTATATTTTCCATTTGGCTCTGCATGGATGGATCCAAATGGAAAGATTACTGTGCTGACTTTGCCATTTAGAAGTGACCGACTTCTTATGTAGCACACTTTTGTTCAAGTCATCCTCAGCAGCCAGTGTTCCCACGGCTTCAGACACATAACTTGCCACTCTTTGATCATTAGCTGATAGAGATTCAGCAGTTTTCCACGCTTGCCGATACATGTGGCATGCAAGCAAGACCAAATGTAGTCCAGCCAAAGAAAATACCCAGTGATGCTCAAAAACATGAAGAACTGTCAGAACAAGCCGCTGAAGTTCAGACCTGACCTGAGGATATTAACGATGACAGATTTAAAAAGTTCAAAAATAAATAACAGACTGTGTTAGCAGTGTAACAGAGACAATACAGAAAGGTGAATCTCAGGTAAGTGTTTTTTTTCAAATGTTGAAACATGGAGCACCAATTCCACATAGATAGTTCTGTTTATTGAAATCCTTGCTGGGTGCCAATGAAGGCAAGCGATGCTTGTTCGCAATGGGTTCCTACAACGGCGGAGGTTTGGTTTGGAAAGGGACATTTTTTTAAATTAACAAAATATTGTAGGATGTTCAATCAGTCATCAGATAATAATGAATTGTAATGTAAACTAGAGTAACCTTGGGCTGTCATGAGTAACATTAATAGCACAAATCACCCTATGGCGCAGTACACACATTTAGTTTGCTAGCTAACTACGTTATCTGTTAATGTTAGCTAAGTAGGCTGTAGAGTCTACAGCCTACTTAGCGTAACCTACCTAGGTTATCAGAAAAGTTGTAGGGACATGGATCCATACATCCGCTCTTGTGGATGAGGGCTTTATTTGATTAAAGTAAAACTAAAAACATGCTGTTTATACATCACTTTGAATTACAAATATAATGCCATTGGTGAATGAAAAATACAAAGGTTCCATGAAGTTGATATACAGTACTCTGAACTACTGTATTTGAACATTAAACTAGTATAGTGGGTGTCCATGGACAACACAGGTTCATATATAAATTAATGTCAATTCATTTCAAAAAGCATATTTCTGTCTGTAGTGACGTTCAATCCCTCCAAGGCCATGTTCAAACTATGACTTGTTAATTGGGTTGACCAGCATCAAAATGTAACCTAGCTTAATTTTTGCTACATGCAATGCAATGTCAATGCGTTGGCCAATCAAATGCACCCAAGCACACATTCCTAGTAGAAAATGAATAACATTTGTTTTCAGTGTGAACCCCCAGAACATCTGCATTCACAGCGACATTAACACTCCTCTCTCATTTCAATGAGACCACTGCTTGAGAGAACGGAAAAACACAGGGTTGTGAGTTCATTACTGTATTCATAATAAAATAAAATAGTGTTTCCACTGTCAGGGAATATATTCTGTTCCATATGATTTATACAGTTTGTGTGTCTCTGTTGGAGAGCACATCTGAAAGCCATGTTTTAGAAGCAGAGAACTGTGTCTTTTATTCATCAGTAAATCACTGTAATGCTGAGGCAACTGTATAAGCACACTTCACAGAAGAGTTCTCACTTTTAAGATTCCACAGCCAATTCCCTCCCAGTTTAACACCAGCGCAGAGACACCAGAAGACTCATGAACATTAAAGCACTGTGTTAAAATATGATGTTGACCCTTTTTTATCTCATCATTACTTTGCCATTGGCATTTGTCGATGTAAAGTAGTATACAATCTGACACATTTTAATTCATATTTAAGGGGGATTCAGTGAGTTATTGTTGGAGAGAAACATTGAGGATTGAAGGGTTTCCTACATTGTGTGAGGTTTCATCTCCTATGTGGTTTGGGCTGAAAATGATTTAATATCAGTGTCAAAGAGAAGGAGAACTGAGGCTCATTCATATCACTACAGCAAGCGGAGGTCTTCTCTCCATAATCTTTCATGAGGTTGACTAATGGAGGTAATATAGCCATCAATGTGACAATGGCTCATTATTTCTGTGAGAGCCCTGTGACCAGAGACAGAACAAGAATAGCTGCAAGCTATCTATCACACATCTGTGTAATTTTAGATTCTTTTTCACCATATGAAGCCTCTTCATCCATCTATGATGCGGCCAGAAGCTACTATTGTCTGTTCTCATCTTCCACAAGTGATAGGCTCCCATTGTTTTAACGCAAAGATCTCACAGAGACCAGCTGTTGCTTTGATAACATGTTGCATCACATTTAATATCACATACAGACCTTCTGTCCTAACATGACTTAATGATGCTACTAACGTTGAAGCTGCAACCATAGCAAAAGCAGTTCTGTTCCGCCTGATGTACTGTGACGAGAACATGGAGTAATGGAGATTTGGGAAACTTCAGGGCAGTGCAACAAGCTGCAAAGACAACATTTACTTTTATGGTGGATGTGTTAGCAAAGGCGGCTTGATCACACATTGAACAGAAACAAAGCAACATTGAAATTGATTTGGACTCGTGTTCATGTCCACTTGATGAACGTAAATCCAGTATGCACTCTTCTTTTAGCTCTGCTTTGCTCTCCACCAACTCCCGAGGAAAATATCTTGCATTTTAGCTGTCAAATGCTTCACTATGTTCACCTACTAGTTGCTGACTTTGTCCGTCTGCCGTTTGGTGCTGGGCAAGTAGTGCACACATATGTTTATGAGAGGACATTTCCCCTGTACAGCTGCTTGGGTCTGGAAACAACACTAATGAGAGAAAGTTGTGGGCTGTAAAACCAAAGAAACTAGTTAGAAGATGCTAAACCCCTCCATAGATCTAAGAGGAACCAAGCGACACCTTTTTACAATACATGTAGACATATGCATTTGATTGATTGTTAATATACCCATTCTCACAACCAACTCATTAGCTCATAACCAGCTTGGTCAGTGGCCTTACTCGTCAAAGTTTGATGCCCCTCTAGAGTCAGTAGTCATTAGTGCATTTTACCACTTTTAGGAGCTAAAGATTTAAATAAGGGTTATTCAAGTTTTCATACCGGGTGGTTTATTTACCAGAAAAAAAAAATACCCTGCTGATTTACAGATGTTTTCTTCCCAATGTAAGTCTAAGAGAAAAGGTTTTTGGCTACTATGCCAAAATGACTTTAAAGCTCGACGTTGTTCCTACGGACTTGGTCCCAGGTGCAACCAAAACTCAACGTTGACTTATCATAGTTAGGTAACATACTTAGGAAACTTACTTAATATACAAACATAACCAATTCATTTCTAGTTTAAACCATCATCTTTTTATAAACCTAACCAAGTAGTAACTTAACGTACTTAACTTACATCTTGTATGTAATGCTTGATCACATGTTGAAGTACCCTGCACGTTTAAAAATTAAGCTAAAGCAGTACGAGTGAAAAAGTGTTGTAATATAAGAATATTTGTAATAGCATTTTTAAAGTTTTGTTTAATTTGGCAGTGAACCGACCCATGTGGATTAGACATAAACTTTATATCTGTTCAGCTCATGCAGTAAAGATCATTTAGAATTATTCTGGGACTGACAGACCATAGTGGTCAGAGCTAACAGCCTCAGTGGCTCAACATGATGTATTCCATTAGGCGAAGCGGCAATATGTATCTCCGAGCTGAGAACAATAGGAGCCTCTGACTTCTAAAGGACGAGGCGAACTTGACAGTAATGGCTTCTGACTGTGACAGATACATTGGTGGCTTTACAGACTTTTTCATGGTTTCTGATCTGTGCTCCTGTCCACAAAGAAGCTGCATGTCAGCGCAACTAAACAACAGCAGTAAATAATGACAACAAGAGCAACCGCCACGCACATGAGCTCATCCTTTGACAAACCCAACCCACCCTTCAGCGGAGTGGCGGGGAGCTTCAGAGTGGTGACACGGCTCTCCTAGTCATCTGTTACAAAAGAGGCCCGACTCGTTTCGTCTGATCCCGCCGACCACTTTCAACTGCTGCCAGGGCCACAGGAAGCCAGTCATGCTCAGTGTGCAAGAGTGTGTGTGTGTGTGTGTGTGTGTGTGTGTGGGTGTGGGTGTGTTAGTGCATGTGTGTGTGTCCAGCAGGGAAGGGGTCTCTTGTCTCTCGATTTTCCGCCCTGATTGGACTGAATGAGTGGCCATTCTGTTGCCCAGCTGAATCCCTCCATCTCTCCTTTTCTTTGAGTGCACAGCAAGAGGCAAAATGACACACTCTTACAGCTCTAGACGTGACATCATCCCAGGCCTGATGCCTGTTTGCATGCCAAGGATGCACACCACTGCAGGCTATTAGCTTTTATAAAGGTTTTATATTTGATAAATTGAATGCTGTATACAGTAATAAAGATTACAAAGAGGGAGGCAATATTATCATCTGTTTTCCGCCTAATCAGTTTAAAAAATGTTTTAACATTGTCCTCTTGTTGTGCAGCCACCATAGTCCTAATAAGACAGATTAGTTGACATAAATGTTGATGTGGTTTTCTAAGACACCTTTAGTTATTAATGTGGTCTCAAAGCAATAAAGTTCCTCCTCTCAGATTACATACAGGCGACCTTATATGTGAAAGTTAATGAGGCTGTGTGCATTCTGAAAGGACTATCAGGGAACAGTATGTGCAAAGGTTTACATAGTATTTGGTAAAATATATAGTAAAAGCAGCATTCTCTACATACAGTATATGTATAAAAAGCTGCTATTTTACACTGTGAAACTCCATCATTGATGAGAAAGGGTTCATTGACAGAATATTATTTCCAATAATGTACAGTATGTGCAAAACAATCACACTTTTAAACACTTTTAGACTCGACAGGAAACTGTTTTCAGTAGGAAGTGTAAACAGAACGTTTTAAGGCATGATGGATCACTTTTAGTTTTTCATGTGATGTGAGTCTGTTAAGTCTAATCTGTTAAGTCTAATCTTTTCTAAATGTAAGGATGTGAAGAAGGATGTGAAGAAGCTGAGCTCAGCTTGTGACTCCCTCATAACGCAGCCTGTGTTTGAGCAATTTATAAGCTCACATTTCAAGTTTGCCATGCATCTCACGACGCTCACTTATACATTACATCTAACAGGACGGGAACTTTCTTTCAAATCAGCACTCTTCCTTTCAACTAAGCTTCCGCCTGCAGCAACTCATATTAAATTACTGTATACAGCAGTACATGCGGGGTCTTGATGGTGAATACTTTGTGATGTGTGTTTTTGTGTGTGCAGCACAGACGTTACAATTTTTTACAGATTTGTTTTTACTGTAACCAAGGATTGACTTTAAATATGCCAGACTTCCACCTAATATCTCTTCAAATCCCTGTGAAAATTATGACTCAATCATCGCCCGGGGTAATGACTGTTTACACTCACAGCAAGGTTTTCTTCACGATCAATCTCTTCAGTGGGAGTGTTACCGTCCAGACTCGTATCCCTTGCCCCGGGTCCTTTACTAATTTTCTTTACCGAAGTACGGATACGATAATGAGCCTTTGCAAAGTCCTTGGCTGGAAAACATGGAACAGATATTCTATGTAAAAGTTCTGCAGAAGGTCCGGGGCCAACAGTGAGAGGTTACATGGATTGAGGGTCCTCTGGCAAGCGTGTCTGCTCACATCCTCCCACACACCAGTGCCAAGCATCAAACCATGCATCATCTCAGACACAGAAACACACACATACAGTCATACCACACAAGTGGTGATTTAACTGCACTTCTTTAGCACACATATGAGCAAACAATACAATACGCATACATACTCATCAGACATCATCAGGACAAAAGCAACATAAATTCAGTTAGACATAAGAAAACATTATGCAATGCTATTTGTATAACATGTTGTGTACACTGTACACTTCAAACTCTTCTTCATACTCCATACTGTGAACCTTTGCACATTCCTCTGACAAAGTTGCACATTTCTGCACAATACTACCACTTTAAAACTGCACATATTGTATTGTAAAAGAAAATCACAGTAATTTGTCATATTTTTATTGTATTTTCTTGTTCACATTTGAATAGTTACAATAGTTTATCTTACTGTGTCTATGTTTGCACCATTATACACCAAAGCAAATTCATTGGATGTGAAAACTTACTTGGCAATAAACCAAATTCTGATTCTGATTTAAATTTATAAATGAATAAAGATTTTCCTCACATGTGGCAGGGACTGTGATTTCCTTCCCAGGCAACATGTATAAAATGAAATATCTGCCACAGTCTGATGTGGAGGCTGCTGTTGCACCAATGAGAAACATGAACTGGGAAATCTGTGGCTGTCTATACAACTTTAATAAGAGAAATCACCTCATCTGCTCCCAAGTGTCTCAGCATGAACATGTTTCAAGCACATGCACAAACCCACAGCAAGCATTACATGCTGTCAGAACAGTCGTTTAAAGACAATCCAAACCAATCCATACAAAACAAAAGGCAATTATTGACTGAAATTTCTCATTGTGGATTACACAGACAGAGAGACTCTTTCTGTGCACTGACTGACAAGGAAACATGCGGGAAAAAGAGACATGAGAGGGAAAATGTTGCACATCTTTGACACATCAGATCTTTTGAGATGTTCCTGGCAAACAACAAAATAAAAGAAGAGATAAAACTCAACAGCTCAGAGTATTGTTACCCCTGCAGTCGTATTACCCTAGCTGGTCTTCATTAGCCTTTTTTATAAGTTCCAATTTGAGCTCATTAGAGGATGTGATTAGATTCCCACTAATAGATTGTGTTTATTCTCTGCAGGTTGCTCTCCTCGTGTTGGCCGCGGTTTATGACAGTGTACGTGTATCTTTTCCAAGCCTCCTGGAGTACAATTCATCACTGCAGCAAGGTGAGACATTAAACCACTGAACGTCTGCAGAAACACATATTCTCCCCAAAAAAAAATCAACGGCTGTATAGGTCATCTGTGCAAGCAGCATATTCACGTTTGTTGCCAGGCGGCGATCTCTATTCGCCGTAGTAATTGTGACGGGAGCTCAGGAAGAAGTGAGTGACGTAGTGGAGAGGAGGTGGGGGTAGATGGATGGATGGGTCAAACAAACACAGAACTTGTAACCCAGAAAACTAAAGGCATCGTTGACTTATTTTAATTTATACCTAAATTAATTTACGTTCGTAATCTAGGGTACGTAACATATTTATTCAAACCCAAACCATGATTTTTTCCTAAACCTAACCAAGAAGTTTTGTTTCAATCTACAACGTTAACCATGTGTTTAAATACAATGTCGCTGGTCCTCTCCGACTGTCATATGTGTCATTGGCAAACAACCTATTCGCTCGTTTAGCTACGAGGAACTGTTGCAAAAACAAGACTTTCAGCATCTGTTAAGTTGCTCTTTAAACGCTAGAAAGAGTCATATTAACATATTTTCTTGGCATCCATGTGTGCAGACATACAGCTGGCTGAGGAGGACACTCTACTCCTTGCTTCTATTTGTGTTGATATTATCATTACTGCTCATGCATACTGTTAGTAGGTTACAGCTTGAAAAGTAAAACCAATTTCCATCTGATGAATGAAGATTCGTATGTACATTACGTTTTATACTCCCTGCTATGTATGCTGATCACTCACACAAATCTAAGTGTAGACTTATAGGGGTGAGTCATGCCGAACTTTTTAATCAATGTATGCATGAGCATGTACATAAAACAAACGCTCTCCCACTCTGTTTATGTTTGGCACTGTGGCAGCTCTTGAAGAAAAGTAAGTTTTGGTCAAACTGAGTTCACAGTGAATCATTATTTAACGTTCTATCAAGTCAGTCCATCACTTCTTCCCTCAATCGTTCTTTTAAAACTGAAAAAGCTACAAAATTGAAGGGTCTTATTTCTAATGGAATTATTTGTATGTATAAATAATAAAATAACCATTTTCGAAAAAAGACACAGTTCATTAGATCAAATGAATGAAAGTGGCAGACAGGGACAGTAGCAAATTCAGTTTCATTCAGTTGAAATGTTTAGCTTTGTTTCATTGAAAAGCTGCACAGTGTGCAGGCAGCTGTACAACCTAAGTGCAAACATTGCTCTTTAATCAGTTATTAATAGCATCGCTGCCGCCTCAAGGCTAGTCTTGTTGGCAAACAGTGCTTTGTAAACTAACAAAAGTGCACTGCAAAGAAGCAGCGTATAATGAAGCCGTTATTAGAGCATGCATACAGCAGCTACGCTTTTGATACACACTAAAGAACCAATTAGCAGCAGACAATTCTCAGGGTGCAAAGGACCAGGAAATGAAAGCACTTAAAAGCAAGAGATGAAAATATGTTTTATTTTCTCATTTCCCGCTATTAACTACGGAGGGAAGCGTGGGTTTATTATCATTGTCATTTATCTCACATTTTAATGAAGAACTGTGGAGTGTATTTCTCAATCCTGCACATATTGCATACATACATCTGCGGCCGGAGAAAAGGACAATATGTAATATAAGTCCTTAGTTGACAAAATTAATTCTTAATAATTCTGGAACCATTTTTAAGTATCTATCAAGTACTGAATATAACCATGTTTTGCAAACAATATTGAGCTTTTTTGCAAATCACAAGTTAAAAATACATATTTCTGGCAGTAAAACAACGTTCTGTATTACAAGTACTTGATTTCATACACGTAGTTTATCTTAAACCTTTCTAATCAAATACAGACATGGAAACAAGGAACAAATGGTATGGACATGCAACAGAATAGAGGCTTCGCTAAGACCCACTCCCAAGTTAATGATACTGCTGTCAAATGTTCCATTCTCACACAGCATAGTTTACAAATATGGCAGATTTACGACTCAAAACTCTATTTTTGAAACAAGGGTCCTCGATTTGAGACAAAGCAGGCTTCTCAGGCTATACGTTTTGTCGGCTGAAATCACAATTATTCTGGAATATTTTTATCAGATCTAGCTGGTTCAGCTAAAGTTAGTAAAACTCTTCTATAACGTACTAAAGCTACTGAAAGTACACTTGTTATTGTTACCAAGGTCTGGCAGTCTTTAGCCATGTGGACGTCAGGATATTGGAGATTAACTTGCACTATGGGAAATGTTCTCCCATAAGGTATTGCACGTGAGAGGAGAAGAGGCACAAAGGCTTCTGACAAACATTTGCAGACCAGAGCAATCAATTCTTAGTAATCACCCATAATCCACTGCTCGCCATTTGCCTGTTCACGGTAAAGGTCACAGTGGCCACAGTGGACAAAGCACGTACACACACGGGGGTGTTGGTGTCTGACTAATTAAACTACAGATTAGAAAGTGAACAGAATCATCTGAAGAGAGAATATCTGAGGCAAATAAAAAATATGTGATCATCTGCTTTTTCATTGGATTAACAGTGTGTAGTCTTCTCCACTTCCAAACATTTTATTTTTATTTTAAAGTAAGAGAAAAGGCACATGCACACTCTTCTCCGTCCCAGTCAGCTTCTTGCAGCAGTATAATACTAATGATGTTCATAGTTTCCCGGGCAGGAAGGAAGGATAGTAGTGACTATGAATAGTGATTAATAGTTTAGCAAATAGTTTTGTAGCTTCATTGTCAAGAAGACGTCAGACCTTATTAACATTCTTCAAATTATAGGAGATTTAAAAAGAAATAAAAAAGTTAGTTATAAAAATAACAAATACAGGCCTACTTTTATTCTGAAACATTATGTTTAATGACAAAGAAAATTAGCTATCTCTGATTTGTGATGGTGAAAATGATTGCCAATTAAGAGTTAGATAGATTAGTTACATTTAATATATTAATCTGAAAATGATGTATCATCTGCATAACACTGGAAACTATCAAATGCCATTATGAGCATGATTGGGTTTAGTGGAAGCATTTACAAAGTAAATAATAAGAGGCTGAGGACTGAGCCCTGAGGCACAACGCCTGCAAGGTTGGTTCTCTTATAAATATATAAGTAAAACTTATAAATATCTAATTATATAAATACTAATCTTGTTGTTAGTGGTGAAGGCTTGCCTAAGAAACCTCCCATGTTCCCATTTTTATGCAACCCAAGGAGTACATACAAAGCTTTCTAAGATCGTAAAGAAGAAGCAAAGTGTAGTTTTCGCCTACTACTTCTCTGTTTTGGTTGCCTTCCTGACTGATCAGCTGTGTACCGAACACTGCAGATAAAGCCTTTGTCTCTGAGTCGTGCTGCTGAGTCTGTGTTCCCACTGGTCGTTACAGGCAGGGGAAATGCCAGTATACAAATAGCAGTTAATTAATCAATGAATTATTTAAATATATCAGAAAATAAATAATATAGATTGTCTTTAAAGGCTGCTGGAGACATTAGGGACATACAGTACATTGATGAACAACCTATAACCATTTTTTTAATCAACTGAAGTTTTAGCAGCTGTCCCCAAGCTGTTTAACATGTGTCTGTGTTAGTGAGCGGGTACAGTAAAATGATACACACTGTGAGCAACCTTAAATGTAACATAAATCGTTGATGGATATATTGAAAAAGACACAGTTATGATTATGTGTTTAATATTACAATGTGTGTATACAGCGCGGTACTGATAGGATAATGAATCACCTGAAGGAAGACATTTGTAGCAGGAGAAAGAGGGATTCCTGCTGGATGGAGAAGCTTCAGTGTACATCAGGCAATTGTAGCTAGTGAGATGTTCAGTTTGTATTCACAGGCAAGTTAAAGTACTAATACCTCACTGTGAAAATACTCCACTAAGTAGAAGACCGGCATTCAAAACCTTACCTGAGTAAGAGTATATAAATATTAAACAACATGTACAGAAAAATATCAGTGTTTTACTATCATATATGATGTTTTTTTATTAATATTACTGCTGCATTCATTTCTATATTGCTCATTTAGCAGTAGTTTAATCTACAGCAATACATCATATTCTAATGATAATATAAGATCATGAAATGTGTATAGCTTCGTTGCTGTCCTGTGAGAACCAGGCATCTCTTTCTCAGAGTTTTCTCAGAGTTTCTCAGAAGAACAGCCTGTTTTCAGCTTTGTGACGATGCATTTACAGCTGATCCAAGAGGGGTTTTAAATAGTTTATTTACCTTAAGACATAAAGGAAAAATTCATCCTTTACATTTAAAATCAACATATCTGGAGATACATGGTTTTCAGTGGACAGGAAGAGGATGAAAAACCGTAATCTGAAAAAGCTCAGATAGTTCAGTTAAAAGTTCAATATTTGAAATGTAGTGGAGTGAAAGTATAAAGTAGCATAACATGGACATATTCAAGTAAAGTACAAGTACCTCAAATGTGTACTTAAGTACAGTACTTGAGGAAATGTATTTAGTTACATTCCACCACTGCTTAGAAGTGAACTACTTGAGCTTTACTGTTTGTGTTTATTGACATGGAACTACAGCATATCACATGTAACTATGTTTATGTTTCACTGACCATATTTAAAGAATCACATGATTTTCTTATCAAATGTTTTATGTCTTTATCTATTTGTGTTTCTAAATGTATGTCTATGATGTTAATTAAACCTATCAACATTAGCTGTAATATACAGTATATCTCAAAAGTGAGTACACCCTTTAGATTTTTGCAAATATTCTGTTATATCCTTTCAGGGGATAACATTATCCTACTGAAACTTTGATATAACTTAAAGTAGTCAGTGTGCTGCTTGAATAACAGTATAGATTTATTGTCCTTTGAAAATTACTCAGTACACAGCTGTTAATGTCTAAACAGCTGGCAACAAAAGTGAGTACACCCCATAGTGAACATGTCCTAATTGTGCCCAATGATGTTGTTTTCCCGCCCTGGTGTCATGTGACTCGTTAGTGTTGCAAGGATTCAGGTGTAAATGATAAGCAGGGCTGTTAAATTTGGTGTTTTGGGCACAATTCTCTCTGAATGCTGGACAACATGGCACCTCATGGCAAGGAACTCTCTGAGCGGCTGAAAAAAAGGATTATTGCGCTTCACAAAGATGGCCTTGGCTATAAGAAGATTGCCAACACCATGAAAATGAGTTGCAGCACAGTGGCTAAGATCATACAGCGGTTTTCCAGGACAGGTTCCACTCGGAACAGGCCTCGCCAGGGTCGACCAAAGAAGTTGAGTCCACGTGCTCAGCGTCATATCCAGAGGTTGGTTTCCAAAAATAGACGTGCGAGTGCTTTCAGCATTGCTGCAGAGGTTGCAGAAGTGGGATGTCAGCCTGTCAGTGCCCAGACCATACGCCGCACACTGCATCAAATCGGTTTGTATGGCCGTCGCCCCAGACAGAAGCCCCTTCTGAAACCGATGCATAAGAAAGCCCGCAAACAGTTTGCTGAAGACAATGAATCCAAGAACATGAGTTACTGGAACCATGTCCTGTGGTCTGATGAGACCAAAATAAACCTGTTTGGGTCAGATGGTGTCCGGCGTGTGTGGCGGCACCCTGGTGAGGAGTACCAAGACAAATGTGTTTTGCCTACAGTCAAGCATGGTGGTGGCAGCATCATGGTCTGGGGCTGCATGAGTGCTGCCGGCACTGGGGAGCTGCATTTCATTGAGGGACACATGAATTCCAATATATACTGTGACATCCTGCAGCAGAGCATGATCCCCTCTCTTCGGAAACTGGGCCGTAGGGCAGTTTTCCAACATGATAATGACCCTAAACACACCTCCAAGATGACAACGGCCTTGCTGAAGAAGCTGAAGGTTAAGGTGATGGACTGGCCAAGTATGTCTCCAGACCTAAACCCAATTGAGCACATGTGGGGCATCCTCAAGAGGAAGGTGGAGGAGTGCAAGGTGTCCAACATCCGTGCGCTCCGTGATGTCGTCGTGGAGGAGTGGAAGAAGATTCCAGAAGCAACCTGTGCAGCTCTGGTGAATTCCATGCCCAGGAGGGTTAAAGCAGTGCTAGATAACAATGGTGGTCACACAAAATATTGACACTTTGGGCACAATTTAGACATGTTCACTATGGGGTGTACTCACTTTTGTTGCCAGCTGTTTAGACATTAACAGCTGTGTACTGAGTAATTTTCAAAGGACAATAAATCTATACTGTTATTCAAGCAGCACACTGACTACTTTAAGTTATATCAAAGTTTCAGTAGGATAATGTTATCCCCTGAAAGGATATAACAGAATATTTACAAAAATCTAAAGGGTGTACTCACTTTTGAGATATACTGTATAGTTGTATGAGACAACATACAAGACTCCAAACTATGAACTAGTACAGGTAATCCATCTGTGTATCTTCAATTTATTGCTGTCTATCCTCATCTTGTGGCCAGCGTTGGTACTGCTAGAAGGTAAACAAGAGAAAACAGAAAATCATTTATGTGGTACTTTATTGATCACATAGATGTTTGTTTCTTCTGTTTTCATCTGCAGTGTCAGAGGTCAGGTCAGCTACAGCAAAATATCTTACTTTATATGTTATGCCTCAGGCCCTTGGATTATGGTAAGAGCTTTAGTACCTGCATAATATTCATGTGATCTAGGAATATTTGTGTATGAGAGAACAATACACAGTAGATTTGCTCTCAGAAAAGACAGTGCTCTTTGGTTCTGTATAGTTTAATGTTCAAATGTGCATATGCATTTATGATATGGCTGCTGTATTTAATAGCATTGTATTGTGCAGTCCCTGCATTTGTCTTATTTATATTTGACTTAGTTATCGCCTTTGTTTTTGCTTTCTTTGCTTTATTCCTGCTGTCACTTTTACCACAGCTTGATTCAATTTCTCCACAGGGGTCAGTACAATTTTATGATATCTCATCTTAAACATAAATATACAGTGAAGAGAAGGAGCCAGACAGTGAAGCAGATCCAGACAGATGGATGAATTGACAGGCACAGATAAAGATGATGTGGATAAGAAAGGAAGCGAAGGTAAAAGAGCTATGATCAGCTGACGGTGTTGGTCAAGCACCAACATGACACCAGCAGATGTGATGCCGTTTGAAGCGGCATGTCCCCCTCCTGGTGGGTGTTATGGAAGACAGATTGCTCAGCAGACAGCCCGTCTCGCCCCAGGACAAGACTGATTTATAGGGTAGACTTACTGCACGACCGGGGCGGGGCGGAGAATGGGGTCCCACTCACACTGTGTTCACAATACACGACTTTGTTGCAAAAAATATAAATGTTACAACTCTATTAATCAGTCCAGATACCAATATTTTTCTTCTTGACTTGCTACAATAAAACTCAACATTTGTAAGTATATGTTTCAAGTGGTTGATTGATAATTGATAACATTGCCATATTGTTTTCTCCCACTGTTCCTCTTAAGGCACACAGTAGGCTACTGTATGTGTTACCCTGTGTTTGACACACAGGTCAGAGGGCAAGTTCAGCTATTTTATCTCTGGAAAAGGTGGAAGTCCAGCTGACCGTGTTCAGCTGTTTGCCACAGCAAGATAAAACAGCTGCTCTGTAGGTTGAGGAGTAGCCTAGTTATTAGTCCTTCATAAAGTAGCGTTTTTAATATAATGTGTGTTTACAGCTCTATATAGGCTATGGTAAATGGATATAGCATGCTATAGCACTAGCTAGCTAGCTTGTTTAGCAAGGTGCAACTGTAGGCTACCTCAGGTTAACTGTGATGCTAACTTTGGCTAGCAAAAATCATGGTTAAAACAAAATGTTCTTTAAAAATGAGCAGCCAAATCCCTGAGTGTCTTTGATTTCAACCAAAAACTGAACAACGCCGTGCTACATAGGCCTACACCGTGGTAGCGCTATTTTGGTCTGAAACAATGAGCTGAAAGATGCTAAAATGCCCCATAGAGCTGAGTGAGTGAGAGTTGTGTTATAATATTCTGGCTTAATCGCTACAGGCAACGGCTTTCACATTACACATAGTCAGTTGATCCACTTTTGTAAAAAATAAGTGGATCTTTAAGAACATTTATACAGTGTATTTGTTCTATATGTCATGTACATGTCATTTTAATATGAAAAAATCATGTTGAAAACCATCATGTGTCCAAAAAGCATGTGTGTTTTGTATGTACATGTAAGTTTTCACATATGATTTTCATTACTGAGCCATCTTGTCCCTGTCAAAAAAAAAAAAAAAGAAAAAAGATTGAGACTATCAAACGACTATTAAAAAGAGCTTATATTCCTGGACTGAGTGATCTTGAATTCAATTGAAGCTGCAAAAGTACACGATTTCAAAGAAGGAGTTTGATCTGATGGGTTTCCAGAATACCTTTGATAAATTCTGCAGAATTAAACAAAATGTAAATAGAGAAGTTTGGAATAAGCAGGTTTGGACCGAGGTACAGAAGGCAGCTAATGATGTTTACATGGTGACAATTACTTTAATGGTGCCTACGTTATTGCCGGAAGCCTCTCGAGCACAGCACTGTATCATGCATGGTTTCAGAACCATTGCATTTACTGTAAATTGTGTTTTTATTTAGAGCAAAACAGAATCTTTTTTTTTTTTTTTGTCAATTAAATAATCCTCCAACAAAGCAGTAGCACATAGCCTGGCAGAATACGTATTATTTGAGTATTATTTGACTCAGAAAGGAGTGGGCCAGGTTTCTTTCCAGGCTTCTGTCTGATTTAAATTCACTCTTGTCCCAGACTCCCTTTTTCTCTCTGTCAACCTCCTGCTGCGAGGGGTTTCTCTCTGGCAAGGTCAGAGGCTGTGGTACTTCCCCCGGTCTGTTTGCAGATTTCCCATCGTCTTTAGTCTGGACCCACTGCTGCTGCTGCTGAGATACACACACCGCAGGAGGTTGGACATGAATGTCCTTCACATCCTCCTCCTCTTTCTTTTACTCATTTCCTGCTCCCACTCTTTCAAATGTTCTGTCAGTTTGCATCATCCTCCTGTCATACTCCACGTCTGCCAACTTCTCTTATATTTCCTCCTTCTATATCTCTTCTTCCATGTCCTCCTCTCCATCTTTCTCCACCTTCCTTCCTCACCTCCTCCTGTCCTCCTCTGTCAATGTGCAGAAAGCATTAACGCTCACTTTGGAGAAGATTGAATTACCCCAAGTGTCCATATACGTGTTTGTATATTCATATTAATCTTCTACATCTGCCTACAGTTGCCTCCTTCCAGACACAGACAGACAGGGTAGTGTGTGGATGGGAGGATCTGTTCATCCTGTCGTTAATCTCACACACTCCCCTCCACATAAATTAAACATTAATGAATGATTAGATAGTAGCATTTGACATTTAAAGCTTGTTTTAGGGTGCTTTTAGTCAAATGATATCTTTAAAGTAGAAGATGGTTCCAAATCTAAAAATGAATTCCCTCATTTTAGTGAAATATAATAGCATACTTATGTTGGGGCCTTTTTGAGGTATGTAGCCGAGCAAGGGATCATCAGCATAGTAATAATCATCATCATTAGCACCATTAATAAGAAGGTATGCATGTATTATTGTGCACAAAACATCCATAAGTGAGATGCTTATAGTGACAATCAATGGGAGCTTTTTATGTAAGAAAATAAAATGTATTAGACTGAGCTGTTATTTGTGTACTGTTGTTTCAGCTTCGTCTGCATGTCGGGAATTATTGGCAATTGTGAATCGTGCATTTGATACATTTGCCTTACTTTATTTTGATAACATGTAGTGCAAAATGATTCGCTTTCTATGGAATTGAGCCTTATTGCAAAAAACAGTCTAATTTACAAACATCAGAGCTAAAAACCACATGCATTTACACTGAAATTATCAGCGTCTTCAGAGAGTTGATGCGATCTGAAGCACATTCATACTAACGGACTGGGATATTAAATCCCAAATACGCTTTTGTGCTGTAATGTCATTAGCGCAATATCTTTTGTGAGCCAGACCTTGAAACGGGGCAGATAGTGGTTGCTAGTGATGCACAATCCATTCTTTGTGAATTCGTCCGTATGTCTTTGACTTTCATTGCTCTACAAAGTGAACTACTTTTATAGTCTCATGTTGTACATTAGTTTAGTCACAATTTAAGACCAGTCAAGGTCTGTGTTTGTGTCTGCATGCTGCCATCTCTAATATGAGATTTTGATAGATGTGTGTCACCTTGGCAGATGCTGAGTTATGAGGCCACAGCATCGGCAGTGTGTCATAACACAAGTTTCGGAGAACCACAATGCACTGCTGTCCTGCTGCCCTTCAGAAGACAATATTCCCCTTAATTGTGCATTTTATTAACACAATGTCATCTTTGACTGCGGTTGTATTTTTTTTTTTTCACCAGCATTTTAGGAATTAAGATTCATTTTGAGTTACTGCAACTGCAACAAAAATGTTTTGTATTATAAGCAACCAATATTAAGGTCAACGGTCAAGGCTGTACTAAACTTCCAATATTCTCATGATCACAGAAGGATAATGTAAGAGCCCAAAACAAGACTAAAGAGGCCAGTATGCTTCACCACAAGCCAAGTCATTTAATTTATATAGCACAGTTTAAAAACAAGCCGCGGTTGACCAAAGTGCTTTTCACAGTAAAAAGGAAAATATACAGAAATTGACAAATGACAGAATGACGAAAACACATATTAACGGCCCAAAGACATAAAAGTGTTGGATGGACGAGAAAAGGTTGGATGATCAAACAACTTCGGAAACCCCTCCCCGCACTTTCTGACGTTGGCATTGGATGGATTGTGTTCAAGCAGCAAACTATGGGTCTGAAAAGTGAAGCCAATGCAGTGCGTTAAACCGGCATTCTTTCAAATAGCCAGCAGGGGGCATTTCCACTCGTTGCAAAAAGAAGTCAGATTGTGTAGAAGTCTATGACAAAATGATCCTATTTCTCACTTGATTTGAAACCTCAGTAAACATTTGCCTGAGGAGTTTATGGTCTCAATCGCTAGTTTCTTCTTTAGTACAGCACAATGTTCATTTAGTAAAGTATGGTCCTATTTAGAGTAAAATAGACGAAAAAGCAGGATATGCTTTTGGGTGTAGTTATCCTTGTCACTACCACAGTGTTGTCTGGTTTGGGTGTTTAACCCTTTTACAATGTGTTTTCAATTCATGAAAGTTAATTGTTACATTTTAAGTGGCTTAAAAGAAAGTCCAGTGTTCGATTATACTTAGCTCCACTCTCTGGTGTTACTACTGGTTGCAAAAAAACCCAGATGGCCAAAAGGCCGAACTCAAGGCTTCAAAACCTATTCAACAAAAAAATGGGTGATGTCATAGTCACTGCATCCACTTCTTTTATACAGTCTATGGTTGTGGCCGATCATTTGGAATTTGGACTTGATGATGCCACAATGAAAGGTTAACAACTAATATCAACCTCATGATGGTGCGAGAAAAAAGTTGGGTTCATCAGTCATTAAGATTCAACATTCTGGAAGCCGGGAAGTTTTGTACAAAATGTCATGACAACCCAGAGAATGAATGTTGAGGTAATGCAGTCTGGACCGAAGTGGTGGACTGATGTAACAACATCTCCACTAGAACTATTGGATTTGTCAGAAAGACCACCCATCACCAATGACTGATGTATAGTATAAACGATATATGACGACCACCTGTGGATCTGCTGCATTATTCCCCAGTGGTTGGCTGCCTGCAGACTAAACACAATTTTATGGCGTTTTATCTGCAGTCTGGCAGTCACTCACATCTCAGACCCAGATAACAGCAAGGGAGGAGGTGGTGGATGTCCTGCTGTATTATAGCAGGAGGTGTGATAGAGATGCAGACGAGCGAAGGCTGCGTTCAGCGCCGTGGGAGAAACCTCCTCTGCTCAACAGTCAATCCGAGAACACTGTATGAGTGTGTCACCTGGGATTATTCTCCCTCTCGGTTATGTTAATGTTGACAACCCACTTCTAGGGAAATGTATGATTGCAGTGCCTTGGGATGTGTATATATGACGTGTGTGGGTGTGTCAGAAAAGAAAAGAAAGAAGAACATTTAAAGAGTGGAGAGATATTAGAAATGCTTTCTCACATTTGCAGTTAATTTATCTATCACCACAATGTTCCATCCTTCCTCTTATTTTACTGGTTCACTGACTAAACACAGTTTGGTTTCACATTTATGTATAGTCCCTTAATCTAATATAATCAGTCATAATCAATTATGATTTTATTTTCCACAGTCCTGCGATAGAACATTTAAGGCCCCTGATCTTTGTGCAGTTAACTGTTTGCTAGTGTCCCTCCTTGTTCCTCTCCATTCAGCCAAACAGCAGGGCCTCTTGCCAGCGCCCACCTGTTTGTTTTTCTCCTGTCTGAGAAGACAAAACCACTCTGGCCACTTACCTAGTGTGCCCTTTGGTCAGAGAATAACAAAGCAATGTGAAGTGGAGGTGGAAGCTGACCTGTTTTCTGAGTTGAATTATGTACGGTACAATTATTATGGTGGGCAGCACAGAGAAAATGTAATGTTTCTTTGAGGATTCATCCATTGATAAGTATCTATGTACGACATCTGATATTTTGAGCAGCAGCAGTCACCTCTTTATCTATTAACACATATATGTAACATGAATTACAGATTTGAAAAGAGAAACAGCTAATTGTGAGATGTAGAAACAATATATTATAGAATTGATCTTCTGGTTATACACAATGACCCAACAGGTCATGGATATGAATGCAAATTATTTGACTTTCCTTGCATTATCCTCCATTTTACTATATTTTCTGCAAAATACCATATGAACATCTTTAAGGAAAAAACCCAGATCACATAAATTTCATTTCTTGAACTCTGCTGCATCCTAGTGGACTGATGAGGTACAAACTCCTGCACTCCAGATACTGATGCCAACAGTAGAGTTGTGCCACACCGAGGACAATATCGTGCAGGTCTCTGCATCTGAGTGGGTTGTTGTTTTGTAGATGGGAAGTTGACACTGGCTAAATTAATATCTCTAATTTTATGTTATCATTTGTAATACATTCTATAACTCAACTCTCATCTAGCCTCATTAAAGGAGGACTCTTTTATGTGATTTCGTATTGAACTTTCTTAAACTTGGGTGATTGGTGACGGAGAGATTTAGAAAATAATCGAAGCAGCAGAGGTTGAATTATGGGCCAAAAAACACTTAATTCTATATTTCCCATGATGCAACTAATAGCATCTTTTAGTTATCCCTTCACTGATGTACGAAAGCAAGCAACGAGAGGCAAGTGGGAAGAAAAGAACAATTCTTGTGATCCATTTTCTTGGTTTATTGAGCAATATTACTGTCATGTCTTTACTTTGGCTATGAATGTATTTTAATCATATCAATATAATGTGTAGAGCTAATTAGCAACACATGTTCAAAAGTAAACTAAACACTACACAAATATAAAAACAACTGAAAACCTTACTGAGATCATTTACTTAATGTTGACAGAAACTAATTTATTTTGGATTCTTCTCGGTGAAGAAGAGATTTATTCAACAAGACAGGCAAGATCTCCTCTCACCAGCTCGAAGTTGATTTGAATATATCGAGTGCAAGGCAGAGCTCATTTATCTTCTTCCTCTGGCTCTCGCCCACCCCTCCACATCTCTGTGCCAGTCAGTTAGTCAGTGTTGCAGACAGCACTCACATCCACGAGATGCAGATTGATAAGGGGTTCGGGCCACATAAGTGGGTGTAACTGGCAGAATCCGATACGATGCCAAAACGCACCGCTCTGGGCTGCAGCAGTCACGCTCAATTTCTGCTGCAGTTTTTAGCCAAGGAACAAGAGATCTTTACTTCATGTGAATTAATTATATGTCAGTATTTCATATTCACATAACTGCTCAATAAAAGGGGACATTTTCCCGAAGCGTAATTCCGACCACACACTCACATATACAGTTTATAAAGGCGATAGTAACACAAAGGGAAATGTTGATAGTTTCCATAATAACTTTATTCCTTGAAACTACAGTTTTGAGTTAAAAATACTTCTTTTGAACTACAACAGTAAACATCACACACACTCACACAGTGACAAGGTTGGGCGGATACATCACAGGGATGTTATTCAAAGAGGTACGCTTTAAAATAAGTCAAAGTGAATCTTTCATCATCTTTACCTAAGGATGACAGCAGTCTTTACTGTTGCCCACATATTTCTAAAGAATCCTCAGTCCCAGGACTTCAAGTGAGTCATTGTCATGCAGATGTGAAAAACAGGCCTCTCAGAAACTCTTATTTTGTAGTCTATAACATTCAGATAAACCGTCACTATGGTTATGGCAAACAGTACCCATTGTCATGCGGCAGACTGTGCATGCATAGAGGTAAAGTGTCCCAGTAAGAGAAACGCAACATAGTACAATAAACACATTTCAGCTGAACATACTGTGGACACACTATCAAATCTAAATATCTCTGCAGTGGTTCCCTAACCCTCTAATGCCAAAGACCCACAGATATGTTGATAAAGATAACCAGATGAAAATTCATACATGTATACTGATGGATCATATATCAAATAATGGCAGACTTTTTATATCTGGTGATATGTGACACATTTTTAAAGGCGCCTGGGAGCTAAATGCATCAATTTGACCTCTCATGATACAACGTGACCTTGTTCTGACTAATTGCTATGTAACTATATGTTATTGCTGGTGAGGTATAGCTTACATCTGAGCTCATGGTTCATTAATCTGTGTTCTTAGTGACATTATCCGTTAACATCCGATAGCCAGAATACAAAACTAGAATATCAGAAAAAATAATAATTAAAGACGCTAAATCGCTTCACTACAGATAATTATATAAGATTGATGCCACTTTTATGTCTGTATGCTATATATGTATCTACAGCCAGCAGCCTGCTAACTTAGCTTAGCATACCTTTTTAGTTTTGGACTAAAAAGAGCCAGGCTAGCTGTTTTCCCCAGTTATTTATGCTAAGTTAAGCTAACTATGATGAGAAAACCCAAAACTATTATCACCTGTGTACATTTTCCTTTAATTGCTTTTTATCTTGCAGGTTTTAGTAGCCTAAAGGGCAAGATAACAGTAGATAGATGACTAGGTGCCATTTTGACATACCTAGCCACCTATGCTAATCAATAACAATTAACACCACGCAGCTGGGAGAGGGAACCCTGGCAACTAAAAGATGTGTTGAGGTTATGCAAAGCTTTAGGTGCTATTATGCACAACTGGTGGTAGCCAGGTTTACGTTATGTGGCAACGTTAGCTAGTCATGTGGCATTTGACATGACTAGCCACCAATGGTAATAATAACTAGAGTAATTAAAGGTAACTAGATTACAATCGTACACAGCACAGTTTGGATACTGAACAGAAATATGTAGAGGTAAAAGACAAAAACAAGGCCCCGGTGATATTGTGAGTATTTCCCAAAATTATCAAAAAGTAATGTTTAGATGCTGAATGCTAATCTACAACATTTGAGGCTTCTGCTTAAAGTTTCTATTGCTGTTGAGGAAACATGTAATGTGCAGGAGTGGGCAGAGTCCTGCTAAAGGGAGGATCAGAGAGGTTAGAGGTCATCTTCTGAATACATGTGATGGATACTCAGTAGACCTTGCCGGATCATTTTATGACTACACTGCAGTGGGCTGGGCTTAGAGGTCAAAGAAGTTATAAATCTAGCTAACAGTGCACGGGTCGTCCTTGCAGGGCTTGAAATCCCCTTGCAGCAACAATATCATAACAGCCTTGGTCAGGTAGCTGGAGGTGCCTCTCTTTCCCATCGGAGGTGTGTTGTAGAATCCCTCCATGTCATCCTGGCAGAAATTAAAAGTAATTTAGATAAGCTATAAGTAAAAAAAATGATCCTAGCATGAATATATCTCATAAATTTAAGGCGCGACAGTACAGGCAACAACATTGTTTTTTCATGCACTGGTCAATTTTGAGAATTCGGGCTATTTTGCTTTCATAACTTTCATCTTCTTTCTGACGAGTGGAACAAATTGATTACAAATACACATTTAGGTGTTTATTTTACTAACTTTGCCAATTTGCAGCTGGAGATTTCTCCTAATTTGACATATTAAGTGAGCATAATAAAATGTCTCATTTGCATATTTAAATATAACATTTCACAAAACTTGTTGGAATGGGAAGTTTAATGGTGATATCTATTCGTTAACAATGTTTACCCTATTCACCTGTAGTGTGTTGCAAAATGTATGGACTTTTACAATACATATCTTTAAAGGCTGTTTTCTCAAAATGAGTGTTTTTCTCAGACTCTAAGCCTGATATCTCCTCTTCAGCTGCTCTTACACACACACCAAACACTCCAGTTTCATTCCTATCTATATCCTGAAGGTGTGTACAGAGAGGTTTGTTCATTCACAGCCTGATTTATATAAAATTTTACTCCTATAACTATGGCAAAAATGAATATTTTATGGCTGTGGACAGTATTTTTCTGATTTATTGAGTGATGCAAAGAGATATCCAAATCCCCTCTGTAAAAACATTTGACTCCTACGGCCTTGAGGGAAAACAACCTACCTGTTTCTCCACGCCTTCAAAGCGTCTGCGATCACTCTGGAAATCGTTAAAGGCTTCCTTCACCAGACCGTCCAGATCCAACTTGTCGGCGAACTCCAGCTCCGGGTTTCTCTCCAGCACTACGGACACCACCATCAGCAACTACTCACACAGTGGAGACAGGACAAGGCTGTCACAGACTAAGAACACCGTTTCTTAATTTTAAAGGTCTAAACCTAACAAGGAATCTTAAAATCAATCTTAAACAGAATGGATAGCCAGTAAAGAACATACTGGTACATACAGTATGTGATCAATGCCAGAACAAAGAGAGCAAAGTCCATGTCATGTTGAGTACAACTCAGTTTAATTTGTTTTACATTAGCTGCAAGTGTTTTCATTCTGTTGTGTGGTGTTGGTGGTCACCTCTACTATGATTTGTCTGTACTCAGGCAGGACGATGTTCTTCAGGGTCTCCTCCACCAGCAGGGAGAAGTTCATCTCATACATGGTCATGTCAGATAGTGTCGGTTGCTGCAGAGAGATGGTATGAAAAAAAGACAGAAGTGGTGACCTGACAGCTACTGGATGCTGTAATTGATGATCATCGTGGATGTGACCAATATAAAATTATAACAGGGCTGTTATAATTATTCATTTGAATTATTTTGTCCTTATTAAAGTGAATCATTTAGTGAATCATAAAATATCAATGAATCAGCACAGGTTCCATTCTGCAACTGTGGAGGAAATGATCTTTATCGTGTATCTGGTCCATATTTGAAGATGGTATTTTGGCGGACACCGTCACCAGTACTTGAACCAATCAATAAATGTGTGCAACACTCTTTTGAAAAAGTATTCTTTAAAATAATGCCATTCAGGTTTCTATACAGCACATATTAGACAGTGTACCCTTTAGGCATTTGGTCAGAATATTTAATCTGCAGCAGAGTGAGACGAGGCAGGTACCTGCGGGAGGTAAATCCCAGCCACCATGAAGCCGTTGGGGGTTCTCTCCAGGATCTGCCACACACGATCATAAAAGCCCAGAGGGGTCCTGTTCAGAGAGCCATCGATCTGACGCCTGTTCAGCCAAGACCTGAGGCCAAAACAAGGGTGGAACTTTAGAGACTGGGGAAATATAACGTTGATAACGTTTGTTCTGGAGGAAATTGTCTATGAGTCAATGTGTATTAGATTAGATGAGATAAGATAAAAGTTTAATAGTTCCCATATGGAAATTGGGTTTTGTGGCAGCAGCCGATAATAAGATATGGATGGAGACAAGACGGAAGATAAAATAATTAAAACTAAACAGATTATACAACAAGTGAATGCATGAAGACACTATCTTCAAAGGCTGCTTTGAGAGTGAAAAGTGATGAGACAGTACCTGCTGGTGTGTTGTGGCTGCAGGACGTCCAGCAGGAGCTGCTTGATGTCGCTGGGGGAGAGCTGGTAGATGTCCTGGGGTGGCATGTCCCCCGCCCCGATCTTCAGCTCATGTTTCATGGCCTGGACAATCCATCTGGAAATCCACAGTACACACACACACACACACACACACACACACACACACACACACACACACACACACACACACACACACACACACACGCTGTTAACCACCACAGAATTAAACCCTTGGGATGGTTACTTTGTTTTAACAAGAAGGAACGTGTGTCAAAATAGTGTCCTTTCTTCTGTATTGCTTCACAGTTTCATGATTCTTATAAATGTAATGTAACCAGTCAAAGAAAAAGAAAAAAGTAATTTAGAAATATGATTTATTTTAGAGAACTTAGAACCATTTTCCTGGCAGAACCATTTGATCTGTTCTTCAATAATAAACACAGGGGAGAAAACAATTTAGATCAGACTTAGAAAATGGATCACCAGATCCATTTTTTCTCAATTGCCTCTCAGGACTTCCACAAGAAGTCAAAGACAGATGAAACCAGACAAGTTGTTTGTCTTGACTAGTGGAAATGAATTTTGATCGTTTAAAATACTACACTGTATCCAACCTCACTTCTTCCAACATGAGTTGAACACGAGTTTCGATTTTCGGTGTTTACGGACCAAACATGTCTGGAGAAATTGGTTCAAACTCAGGGGCTTTATCCATTTACACCTCTAAATTGAGTCCCAGTCCACTTCAAAGAGAACTGCAGTGTGTTCCATTTAGAGCAGGGGTGTCCAAAACTTTTTCCCTGAGGGCCACATACAGAAAAATATACGAAGGGCTGGGCCACTCATACTTTTGAGGTATATTGCCTAAAACAAATCAGGGGGGGGAATGAGGGGAAAAGGGGATGGATACATCTCAAGCTTGTTAAACAAATAAGTTATTGGGCTTGTTAACACCCGTATTCAGCATCGACATCAGACAGGAAAGCTTGAAATTCTCTGTGGTAAAGTCTTCGTGCTCGAATTATGTTGTGCTTTTTAGACTCCTAAGACCAAGCAGCTCTTCTGTAACGCAAAAGTTATCGTCAACTCCCCGCATAAACAATGAACAGCTGTGCGGTGTCTGTCGTATCTGTGCTCTCATCACATGCAATCTAGTAAAGATCTAAAGCACAAACTTTATCTGACACTTGATGTTTTAAGTTAGCTGACAAGTCAAAACTGTGTTTCTGTGTTAGAACTAAGAAGTACAAAACATTCAAGCGCAAGTTTCTATCTGGGCCATATTCCATTATACTTTTAGAATTAGCTGCGGGCCAATTAAAAATGGACCACGGGGCCGCAGTTGGCCCGCAGGCTGTAGTTTGGATACCCCTGATTTAGAGCAACAGCAAACTACTACTTTAGAAAAACAACCTGAAATGTACAGTATGGACACATATATTTGATATTTAATCCTGATGTTTGGATCAGCTAACAATAGAAAAAAAGAGACAACTGCAGCCTCAACTGATGCTAATAGTCATTCAATTCTTCAGGTTTTATTGTGTCTGAAAACCAGGGTCGGAGAATTACAGCAAAGATAACATACCGCATGACAAAATGTACGACATGTTAGGGCACCATTGCAACCAAACACTTTCTGAGTTTCCGTCTTAAAGAATTCCACTGATGTAGAAAAGATAAGAACACAGCAGAAGAGACCTATTGATGCTGTCACAGTGTTTATTGATGTGCATGCTGAAAATATTGCTACTGATTTTAAGATTATTTTTATTCTGTGGGTTTTATTTCCATTTTATTTTATGCATTCTATTTCATCTTATCTCGTGTGTTGTATTTTACATTAATCATAAGATTCTATGTCTATTATTATATTGCACTCTGTGCTGCATTACTTGTATGAAAGGTGCAATATAAACAAAGTTGATTGTTTTTATTATTGTTATTATTATTATCCTGAATTATAATTTGTCCTACCCGACTCTGATCTTGATCATGCCGCTGAACAGCTCTGGGTTGTTGGAGATAATCCATCCAATGTGGATAACCAGCTCCTGCTGAAGAACAGCCTCCCGCTCCCCACCGTGAGGGGAGCACTTGCTGTAGATGATGCCCTGGATCACCCCTGGGGACAGTGGGTTGGAGATCACCTCCTCCTCTTGCCCAAATAAGCCGAGGGTCACCTGTTAACCAGGCATTAGAACACGCACGCACACACACACACACACACACACACACACACACACACACACACACACACACACACACACACACACACACACACACACACACACACACACACACACACACACACACACGGGGGGGGGGAAAGGGGAAAAAGCATACGCCGAACCCACATACAGTTAGAAAGTTCTATGTTGCAGAATAATTGTTATGATATATATCCAAGCTTTCATGAATATGTGTGCCTGTTTCGGTGCACGTGTGTGAAAGTGTGTGAAAGTGTGTTCATGCGTAGACTGGCACGTGCACACTCCTCCAAGGTGCAATTCCTACAAGTATCTTTGTTCCATTACTCTAAAATTGGCCTCCTCTCCCAGAGTCACATAAAGTGCGTAGGAAAAAAAATGACTCTTTTGTATTTTTTTTTTTTTTCCCATGAAAGCCATCTCGTGAAAATTACACGTAACCAATCTTCCCGATGGGAGGACACACTTTTATCCTTGCCTTCAGCGGATGAAACCCAGCCCTTTGAAGATATATCATTCATCTTTACATCAAGACTGATTGTAACTTAGCAAAGAACAGCCTGGAGCTGGAAATTAAGTCTGGAAAATGACCAAGAAGAGATACATTGTTGAAGTGTACCAATGACAAGAAATATAATCAAAGCTAGAGTCAGAATTGACTTAAATGGGGTGGTGCCTCTTATTTCTTCCAACTGAGCTGTTATTGTAAGGACACAGAGAGGAACGCAGCCGTCTCAAATCTTAAATCAGCTTTTCCAATCATGTTGAGAGGAGCTTTCCCTCCGGTAAGCAATCTATATGCAGATTCACACCTTGAGCTACTTCAGCATAATGAAATGCCTAAAACTGCTCAGAAGGGTAAAAATGAGGCGAGATAACTGACACTCTCGAGTGGAGGCTAATCTCTGAGTAACACTTGACAGGAAATGATGCACCAGCTCTCATCCAGCGCGAGGGAGTGGAGTCAGACAAATTCCCAGGTCACTATATATCAAATCGGCACAATGAGTGTGTCTAGACACGTGGACACGGTGCACATTAGGATGCTACGCTGGTCACACTGGCAGCCTTGCTACAACTACAGCTTAGAAACACACAGAATGGAGGTGAGCTGTAATGAGGAGTATGAGCATGCAGCTAGCCTAAGTAATTCCCTTAGAATGACAGCATGAGAAGCTAATAATATAACCAATTTCATTTACTTGAATTAATCAGTGAACATTAAAATCATTCTTCCGACATGCCATTTTCCTAACATAACCCCAAATCATTTGTACAAAAGGGATTTGACTGTAATCTACTCAGGCTTACCTGCTTGCCATGCACTAAAACACTAGTAATACTGGGGGCAAGGCTGTCCACTAGCTTAGTTAAGAGACTGGCAGCCAGACGGACAACAGACCTAGTGGGCGAAAAGACACAAGAACATTCTTTTCATCATGACAGATAACAAGTAGCAACTAAGGCTTTTAGCAAACTACATCATTTTGTTCAGCTTTACTGCAGTTTCTATAGAGAACACATTATATACTGTATGTGACATTTGTCTTATATATACAGTACAACTCACCGGCCACTTTATTAGGTACACCTGTTCAACTGCTTGTTAATGCAAATATCTAATTAGCCAATGACGTGGCAGCAACTCAGTGTATGTAGGCATGGTCAAGATCTGCAGAAGTTCAAATCAAGCATCAGTCTGAGAAAGAAAGGCGATTAACGTTACTTAGAAAGTGGAATGGTTGTTGGTGCCAGACAGGCTGGTTTGAGTATTTCAGAAACTGCTGATCTACTGTGATTTTCCCGCACAACCATCTTTAGGGTTTACACGGGATGGTTGGTGCCGCAGTTCTCTGAGCGAAAACGCCTTGTTGATGGCAGAGGTCAGAGGAGAATGGCCAGACTGGTTCGAGCTCATAGAAAGGCAACAGTAACTCAAATGACCACTGGTTACGACCGAGGTGTGCAGAAGACACACCACGTGGAACCTGGAAGCAGATGGGCTTCAGCAGCAGAAGACCACACCAGATGCCACTCCTGTCAGATAACAACAGGAAACTGAGGCTACATTTGGCACGGGCTCTTCTGAACAGGACAACAGAAGATTGTAAAAACGTTGCCTGGTCTGATGAGTGTTGATTTCTGCTGCGACATTCAGACGACAGGGTCAGAATTTGGCATAAACAACATGAAAGCATGGATCCATCCTGCCTTGTATCAACAGTTCAGGTGGATGCTGGTGGTGTAACGGCGTGGGGGGAAATGTCCTGGCACACTAAGAGCCCCTTAGTACCAATTGAGCCTCGTTTAAAGGACACAGCCTGCCTGAGATGTGTTGCTGTCCATGTCAATCCCTTTATGGCCACAGTTAACACATCTTCTAATGGCTACTTGAACGAGGACAACGCGCCATGTCACAAAGCTCAAATAATCTTAAACTGGTTCCTCGTACATGACAATGAGTTCACTGCACTAAAAGGGCCTCCACAGTCACCAGATGTCTGTCCAATAGAGTGCCTTTGGGAGGTGGTGGAATGGAAGATTCGCATCATGGACAACTGCAGAAACTGCGATGATATCATGTCGATATGGATAGAAATCTCTGAGGAATGTTTTCATCACCTTGTTGAATCTTTGCCACCAACAATTAAGGCAGTTCTGAAGGCAAAAGGTTTGTCCAACCCGATACCAGCTTGGTCTACCTAATCAAGTGACCGGTGAGTATACTTACAAACAAAAAAACTTGAGTACAGTTGCCAAATAAGGTACCATTACTCACAAATTTGATTCAACATTATTAGAAAAACAAACAAATTTCACGAACAAGATCAAATAAAAAGGCTACATTTTCCCCAGGCATCATCGTCAGTTCCTTTTCTTATTATAACAGTTCAAGGTCCCCAAATTTAAAAACTATCCGAACATCAGAATGAAATTGAAAACAAAACTTGCATGTTTCCAAAATATTTTTTAATTAATCCTCACAGAGGATTTCTACCATGTAAGAAATATCTAAATATATTAGTCACAATCTTAATTGATCCATTTGATTTAGTTATTTAACACCCAAATAAATAGTTGGCTTCCCAGGAAATATTTTAATGTTCACTAATCTCTCAGTTCATTATTCACAAGAGTCACTACAGCCTTCAAACTGCCTCCGCTGGCCTGCAGGATTCCTACGAGGGAAAAGGCAGCACATGAACACTCATAATCTTCTAATGGTAGCCCGCAGCCAGGGTTGTTATAGACACACACACACAGAGTTAAAGCCACCTCACAGAAGCAGTGAACACATTAAATCATTTCATTAATAGGGTCATGAATACAATCAGCTGAAACACAACCACCTCCTATTATATGCTATTATATACAGCTGTGTGTGTGTATGTTTGTGTGTGTGTGTGTGTGTGTGTGTGTGTGTGTGTGTGTGTGTGTGTGTGTGTGTGTGTGTGTGTGTGTGTGTGTGTGTGTTCAGTTTCAGTGCTCAAACCTGCGGAATTACAGAGGCACATCTTGAGCACGATGAATAAAAATACAACAAAGGCTTAATGTTTAGAAGGCATGGTGTGGTGTCAATCTACTTTGTTGGGGAACCTATTTCAAGCTTCACTTCCTGGCCCATGTTAGGTAAATGAGAAAGTAAATTGAACTGAGTATTGATGCTTTTTCCCAGCAAGTTGGAAACCAGCCTCCAGGCTTGGGGTTTTCCCCTCTGTGGCATAATCAAATTCCTCTATGATATAATCCTATTCAAACAGCATATAATAAAAGTCAGTCAGTTCGAATGCACTTATTGAAAAAGTTGCTTTGGATAAAAGTGTCAGTCAAATAAATGTAACGTAATACGGGCACAAATTCAAATTAAACCATGGACACAGAAAACAGCACCAATAAAGAGGAGCTCCCGTGAGAAACAATCGACAGTATTTTGTCAATTCTAGATAAGTCAGGCCAGCAGTACACCACAAACCCAATACAATCTGAGCAGTTTTGCGTTTAAAGGTAAACAAGAGAATCTAGTTTTACTGGAGCGATGGCTTGCCAGTCAAACGTTTCATTACCTCTGCCAAGAAAGATACATTAACGGATTACGGAAAAAGAAATGGCCCAATTTTCATGAAACTTGGTGAAAGGAGGTGTAGCATGGGCCAATAAAAAAAGAACCCATTCAATTTTGGTGCGGATCTGAATCACGGGCGGATACACACATTATTATACACATCTGAGGCAATGTGCCTGCCAGCTTGGCCGAACTCATGACTGTGTGAGTGCTAACCGCCGTATTATGTTGGTGGTTTAGCCAGAAATAGCTTTAGCTGGTTAACATTTTAGCAAAATGCTAAGATAATAGCCTGCTACTGCATTACCCCATCTGTTACCAAGGTGACTACTGGTCATTGACAGGGTGACCAGTGGTCAAATAAATATCATTGTGAGAAATTAGATTTCACTTTTTAAGACCTATTTGATTGCAAAACGTGGGATTAGCATTCATTTTACACAAACAAATGCCTGAATAATGGTGAGTACAGTAGGTACTGACTGACCGACCGATCTTGCCCTGTTGGTTGGTTGGTTATGAGGAATCACAAAGTAGGATGGGCTGACCCTCACACAGATCTCAAGCTGGAAAGCTAGCTGGCTAGCAAACCGGGAGTAAACATGCAGAGTCCTCAGTCCATCTCTGCCTGAACATTACCTGTTTCCCATGCACCAGTATTGTGGTGATGTGAGGAGCTATAGAGCTGGCAAACTTCTTGGTAATGGCAGCAGCATGGCGCACTGCCAGCCTACAGTTCGACCAGATTAAAGTGTCAACATGAGAATTTTTGTGACGACATCAAACGGGCATACAACAGGGATGGAAAAGTCATTTTGGTTAAGGGGACCCGACAACAAACACAGGGCAAAACAAGGGTTCGGACATAAATTCCCAACCCCTTTTAATGCTTCAACATAGTAAAATACTAAATGTGCTCGATGTCACCATCTTAGAGGGCCTCATTGGTCCTGAATGCATCTTTTGAACACTCTTGATGAACGTCTTTACTGTGACTGGACTAATGGCAACGTAAGCTCAACAAATGAAATCACAGACTGGAATGATGCTAACAGTCATTGTACTCCACTAAGTATTGTGTATGTGTGTGTAAGAATATCAGACCAAAGCTTTCTGCTGCCAGCTCTCCTGTAGAGTCTCTCCAGTTCATCTATCAGGTTCTCTGGAATCACAAAAGTGTTTGTGTTCAGACAAAATGAATAATCATAAAGACATATACAGTCATACCCCAATGTTTTCGGCTCTCTGTGGATCAGAACTGCCAAATTAGGCATCTAATACACATTCAGAAACACAACACATCAGCATCATAAAGACCTGACATGATCACATCTCCTTTGTACTTAATGAGGAAGATCTGCTGTTGTGTTTCAGTATAACTTGCAACCAGTTCTTTAAGTTGCTCACTAATGCTTTGTGTACACTAGAAGATGTTCAAATCTTAGCTCATTATAAAAACATGTGAGACCACAGACACTACGACAGATTTAACTGATTTTTTATATTTTAATTGTAAGAACGCACAAACCAGACAATTCAGTCATGATGCAGGACACACACTTATGTTTTCACCAAATGATCTCAGAGTGTAGGGTTCCAGGGACAAAGGAACTCAAAGAAACATGATCTAATGTGACTTCAGAAAAAAACACACATGGTGCCGGACTGTCGTCATCAAATGGTTGCACTTGTGTGGAGGTGAGTTGGAAATTAAGTTTTATTGTTAGTTTCAAACTTGAGCAAGCTACTGCTACAAGCTAACATGGTGGTCATTGGCTTTTGTAGGTTTCTGGTCAATATTCTATCACCGTTCCTTTCACACTACAGTATTTCAGTTTTAAATATCAAACTTGTTTGATTGGGAGGGGCCAGTCATACCCCAAATCTGCCCCGTTAACCTCTAGTGTGGGGCCAGCATAACTCACAGTGAGTGTGTGTGTGTGTGTGTGTGTGTGTGTGTGTGTGTGTGTGTGTTTGTGTGTTCTTACCATCTTTTGCAAGGAAGTCTGGTCCTTCTCTCCTCAAAAGGATACTTCCGAGCTGAGCCTGACTGGCCAAGCAGTCGCAGTCCTGGACAATGACACATACACACACATGGGACGATGAGCATGGTTACGCTTACAAACATGATAAACATTTACGCACCTTTATTTCAATCAGCTGCGATATTATCTGCTCACAGTAAACACTACCAAGCCGTATTGAATTGTTAGATCAAGTTGTTTTCTGCAATCGTGTAATAATGGTTAGGTATTGTCTGTTTAAATTTGATTACAGCCTCAATGAGCCTAAAATATAGAATATAAATCATCTTTAAGCACATTAGAGAAAGCTTGGGGTAAATTATTTATCCTTTACTTTAACTACTTATAAAAAAATGTAAACCATACTTTTTGTGCTTCCTGTTTAGGTTACGTCTTTTTCTTTTTACAAAATAAAGCAAAACACTAACAGCGAGGAAGAATTGAACCTAAAGGTTTGGGTCGAGGTTTGGATCTGTCAAACATGGATGAAATATTCAGTTACAGAGGCAGATTAAAGAGCTGGTAATTGTGAGCAGACTTGGACGGATAAACGGTCTTGAGGAAACATGTTTGAACATATTAATAAGATGTTATAATAAAACAGGAGACAGATGGAACTTGGAAAGAGTGGGGCATTTCAATGAGGCATCAAGGGGGGAGCAATGAGGGCACAAATAATGAGGCAAGGCTTGCTATTCTCTGAGGAGGCAGGTGATCGTTGGAAGTGGATTTGAGAGTTGTTTAACCGTATTGAAAAGAAACCCGGGATTGTGTTGATTAATAAGAATATGTTTTCAGCAATATGAAGGTAAACTTTGACATTTAAAATGGTATATATAATATAAGTAGAATCTGACTAACGTTTAGATTTGGCTTCTTCTGGCAGGATTGCTACATGTTTGACTGTAAGCAGTTTAGAATAAGTAATTTCCCAGGCTGCAGTCCTCACTAACGCCCACTGTACCTGGGGATGGCTGCAGACAGTCAGGTGTCTCCTCTGATACACATCCAGTTTCCAGACGCCTATTATCCCCTGCCACTTTGACAAGCGCAGTGACAAGGAAATGAGGACCCTTGCAAACACGAGCAACTATGTAGTAATTGAAATGTATTACAAGGACAGCGCTTATGTTACGTGTAAAATGAATGAAGTTGATTTGAATATACACGTGTTGCGTCTTATGTCTTGTGCATGTGATGCCTTAATATTTCATGTTAGCCTGGCTTTATCCTAGGATAGTATACGGCTTACTATCTTATACATCAAGGTGTTATGTATGTTCGTTGGGAAGAGATTTGAAGCAAAAACCTCATAATGAAAGCATGAAATGAAATAAACAAATGAATAATCCTTCCTTTGAAGGCCAAGGTTAATTTTTATCTGGCATCCACTCATGAAACTGCTGCCCAGGATGTGTCCCATATGGTAATTACTCTCTGTGCCAGAAGGGGGACATGAACGTTCTGCACTCCAGCTTTAAGGAAGTGACGAGTAAGATACTAGCAATTAAAAATACTGCTACAAATGTTAAACAGCAACAGTTACAGCTTGCAACCTTTTTGGTTGTTGTTGATGGAACCTTTGCTTCCTGAATTTATGCGATTAATAGTTCTGTCTGGTTAAAATATTACCATTATATAATGCTTACAGAATACTAAAGTTCTGCTGTGAATTCAACTTTATTTTACCTCCTTATTAATTAACTTACTCTATGTTCTGACTCTTTTTGCCCTAAAGCCAATCTACTCACATAGAACTTCTTGATGATCTCATTAGTGGGCTTCTGCAGCCACTCCTCCACATTGATCTCTGGCTGCTGCTCCAGGTCTGACGCGTTGGGTGTGCTCATCTGTCTCTTCACCTTGGAGTGTTTAGGCAGCTCCAGCTCTTCAAAGCTCTTAAACTCTGGGATCCTGTGCACACGCACACACACTATTTGTATGTAGACCGTAGCTCCATATGCAGTTGTTGTGCTGCTTTTTCTCATTTGATACATTTTACAATTGAATCAACAAACAAAACAATGCTGGCGTCATTCCTTTAACATTTTGTTATTTTAGACAACAATAATTTATTGATCCTGAAAACAATCACACAACACACAATCTGAATGAGTTGTTCTATTTGTCTACCACATCATGGAAATACTTTTTGAAATATCTTGCCAGCAGATAAACTGAACTCTGACACAATTAGGCTTAAAGACTAGGGGAAGCTCTTACTCTGCCTCGTTGACACGCAGGAAGTCCAGCTGCTCCACCACGGCTCCAGATATCAGAGTCTAAAAGGTTGATGAGAAGAAAGAAACACATTTAGGGATTTGTAAAGTAACTGTTCTCTCTATATACAAGGTATTCCACAGTAATATACCTACAGTGTACGCAAGTGAAGACATGTAGGAGAGAATCATACTTAATTAGGAGCACAAAAACCCAGGAGGTGAGAACACACAGCTGTATAAATCCCGAGAGGAGTCACAAAACAACTGTTTGAATAATGCACTTTATAACAAAGAACACATGGAGTGCTAAGGTGTGAACTCAGTTCACTGTTTCAAATGCACAAATGTGTACGGGAGCAGTGACAAGTGAATGTCTCACACGGTAAAAGTTTGAGAATTTTAAAAGCACATGTAGCAGTGTGGGAGCAAAGAGCGCAGTTCAATACGACTTGCTGGGGTCTAAATGTGATATTAGCCATTCCAACTGAAGTCGACTCAAAAACAAAAATAAGAGGCGTAGGAGAGGAGCAATCCTGCTCCTCATAACAATGAGGTCGGTGATGAAGAGGAGAAGTGTTTCAAAGCTGTAGAAGTTAGCTGTGAAGTGAATAGCAAATAGGCAGAAGGAAGGAAGAACTTTAGAGAGGGAAAAGAAAAAGGATGATATGAGGAAGTCTCAGCTGAACACCACAGACACAGTGGGAGAGAAGTCAGGGTTGGAAAGCTTGTCATAAGTTTGACAAAGCAGTAAAGTTACCAATGTGAAAATAAGTATAATCTACCTTGGCCTTCTTTTTTTTTTTTTTGCTTGATTGTGTTAAATAAATCCTGCAACTTAAACCAATAGAGTGTGCCGTGAAGAAATATGAACTATCTGCAGTAAACTGTTTAAGGCTCATTGTAAAGTCATGAATACGGCTGTGAACCTTCCAATGAGTTAAAGGTCTTCAGATGACTGAACAAGGCATCCAGCAAACAAAGGATATGTGAGCAATGCTACAACTTTACTGTTTAAAACGACATTAACTGATCTTGACACTTGTGAAAACAAGCTGCACACACAACACTGACATATTATAAGTGGATATGAGGAAGTCGTTAGCAAACTTATTCCTTATTTGCTCATCTAGCAGATATCTACCGTAGCTAAATGCTCTACTATGTTCACCAGCTAGTCTCTAACTTTGTCTGTCCATGATTTAGAGGGTTTTTAGAGCTTTTCATGGTAAACAGCTGCCTGCATCTGCTGGAAATGAGGCAGATGAGATGGTGGGACCGAACCAAACAGTTACGTTTTGGGTGGTAAAACAAAAACAGTGAGTTAAAAGACAGAGCTAAGGGGAACTGCAGAGTCGGGTGATATTACCCTGTGGTTTTGACACTATGAACGTCTGGGCAACAACCTCCAAGCCTGAAAAAAGGGAAGCCTTAAACTTGCATTCTCTGTAACGTCCAGCATTGTGTGACTCCACGGGTGGCAAAAAGAAGTCAGATTGTATAGAAGTCTATGAGAAAATGACACCACTTCTCACTTGATTTATTACTTCAGGAAACATTGTCTTAACAAATGTTTGGTCCTAAGTGCTAGTTTAAAATATTATTCAGTACAGCATGATGCTTATTTGGTAAATTATGCTCCCATTTAGAGTAAAATTGACGATAAAGCAGGGTATGCACTAGGGTGGGGCTACCTTGTGATTGACAGGTTACTACCACACCAATGGTTGATGTCACGGTGACTACGTCCACTTCTTGCATACAGTCTGTGCTAACGACACTGTTGACATTACATGTGCTGTAGTTATGTGATCCATTGTTAATATCAAAATATTGACCATAGCAGCTTTAAAGAATGTGTTGTTGTGTTTTCATGGCCCTTCCATTGGCTTTGAGAGCAATGATCCTGTTACAATGTAGTAGCAGCTGAAGTTCAGTCATAATTGCAAAATCTAGCAAATAAGACCCAATATAATGTGAGTTTTCCTCACATTTTGTTGTGGTCCTTTGTTTTTAGATGTGATTAATCATTCATTTACAGCCAACCTTTCTTCCTACTTTGCAATGTCTACTGGGAATACACTAACCCTGGAACCTGTCCGACACCTTCTCATTAAATAATCATTAATACTGTTGAAATAAGTAGGCTGGGTTTATAGCGTCTGTGACACGCTATGCATGTTTAATTCATGCCTTCATACCATAAAGACGGCATCACCTAGTGATGTAAATGGATTCATTAATGCACGTTGGCACTGAGATCTTTCTGCAGTCTTCTCCGCAGGCCAACGATACATTGGAGGGATCAATTTCTAACCTGTTAATTCAACATTTCATTTGTTGTTCTCCCCTAAAGTCATTCCATATTCTTGGCAAGCCACAAAAAGCTTTTACCCAATAGTTTCCATCTCTTTCTTTAAACCATCCAGGCTCAAATCACTTCCACCTTTCCCAGGCAAACCAAAACAGTTTGCCTCCCAAATTGAATCTGTCACACCAAGGTCAGAACACAGATCAACACTGGTGCTGCTCCTGAAGTAAGGAGAGCCTTCAGATAAAGGGCTGGGAAACCTTGTTTTCTCTAGAACCAAGAGATGAAGCCCCGCAACACAATTTATTGGAACTTTTGTAAAATTAAGCCATTGTTTATTCCAGAGACGACTGCAATATCCGTTGTAACTGACCTGACAGGAGAGAGCAGGCAGCATGTGATGAGAATTCTCCACAATATGCAAACAATCAAAATATAAAAAAAAAAAAAAAAAAATAACTTAATAAATTAAAAACTAATAAAATAAAATAAGTATAGTAACATAAATGGTAACTGTGATTCAGCCATCTACATGTCGAGAGAAAAGTGAAAACTATGTCATGTTTACTTGGTTAACAGTTATGCTTCAGCCCTTTTTGCAGAGACAAGAAAAATGGCTTGGATTTAGTTTTAAAGTGCCCATGGTGTTCAGTCTCATCCGAAGTATGTCCTTGAAACTGTGCAGCATTATTTTCTACACCTAATACTTTTTTACTTCTCTTACTATTTTTTAAATTAAGATAGAAAGGAGTCCAAACAAGGCATTATTTAGTTATAAACCCCGCCGAAGAGGTTATGTTTTTGGTTCAGTTTGTAAGTTGGTTTCTCTGTTTGTCTGTCAGGATTATGGAAAAACTATGACCAATTCTCATGAAACTTGGTGGAAGGCTGTATCACTGGCCAAGGAAGAACCCATTCAATGTTGGACTGGATTCAAATCACGGGGCGGATACACACATTATTTTTCACTTATGGAAATGGTTTAGTGAAGGTCTGCGCTCAGTATTTTTAAACATTCTTTTAGTATTTATGGAAAACTCACACTTTTTGTTGTGTCCATTTTTTACCTCTAACTACCTATTGATTGTTAACCATTCCAATAATCCATTGGGGAAATTCTTACAATTTGCACCTTTAAAATAAAGTGATTAAAAATGACCAAATTAAAGAATCAATAAACAAACCTGAAGTCTGTCGACATGAACTTTGACCCCTCCGATTTCGCCTTTCTTGAACGAGGCCAGCATGTCCAGTACTGGGTTAAAGCGGCTTCCCCTGATGAGACACAATGACTCAGTTTGTTTTTGTGAATCTGTCCCATTCTGAGGCAAAACATCTGCGTTAACGATTACATTCCAAACAGAACACATGTATTTAACATATCAGTATGAAACGTTCGCAATAAATCAGCCAATTTCACCCATAAAAGACCCCCATAGCTTTATTTGCTCTGATGTCGCTTTCTATACAGGTCATCATTCCGATCAATAGCAAACTAATGACTATTGAGTAGCTTCTTTGAGAGTCCATTGACTCATTCCAGATACTGCAGTGTGGCTGTTTAAGCGCTTGTAGCACATTTAACATATGGCTTTCTGGATAATGCTCAATACTGCTGTAATCAGCCCACCATCCAAGCTATAGTGATACAAACGAGAAACATTATCACCCAATCGGCAAACAAATACAGTTGCACTTCCTGCTATGAAGATAAATAGTACACATGGGAGGGAAGAGAGGGAGGGAGAGAGAAACGTTGGATTGAAGAAAATGAACCAAGCCTCATTGTGACTGTCAAGGCATTTTGTTGCCAGCTTTAGCCAGTATCAGATGGAGAAAGAGGGAAAGAGGGTGATGTATGGTGAGATAGGAGAAGGAAGAAAGCTATCAGGGGACAGGGAAAAAAAGATGCTATTGTGTGTGTATTACTTGATGTTATCCTCGCGGATGAGAACCAGGAAGAGAGGACGTCCCTTCATCTTCCAGCACTGTTTGATGAACTGCAGGGTGTTCTGCACACACGGACACACACGGACACACAGACAGAATGTCAGATTGGCATGGGCTAACATTGTGCCGGTTCAAAGATTCCAGCTTTCACTGTATCTAAGCAGAAACTGAATCAGAGCTAAATTTAACCTCCTACAACTGTCTGAGGATGAATTTATGTTAAAAAAATATAATCCTTAGTACATTGTTGTGTATTTCTATGTATTTTATATAATTCATAGTGTGTATGTTAACTGGAATGTATTAGGTGTAACATTTGAAATACAAATACTGCAGCTATCCTTGATTGATTTCACATTTGGGGGTAATGGTTAAAATCATAAAAGTTATGAATATGTTTAAATTTTATATTATATTTTATAACCTTTGCTAGAGCAATTTCAGCTCTCAACAGGGATCACTGATAACTACACTGTGCATGTACACACTGTAGGTGGTCAGATGAAAGTAAGGCACTAGATTATTTATCATAACCTAATATCATACAATCAGGAAATTTGACCTATTTTTAACAGTTCTTTAGTATTACTTATGTGAAAGAACAACACAAGAGAAATGTATTAGAAATATATTGGACATGTATTAAAAACAATTGCCGATTCTAAGAGTTATGGATTCTTAAAAGTTATCTATGAACTATTACATATTTAAAAATGTTAATATTATTTGTTGAACTATTAAGCCTTTATTAACCATGATCATTTAAATGAATGAATCTGAAAACCTTCCACTGACCCCCTGTCAGAGTGCCCACTTTGAGAATCACTGCTTTAGATCATCGGGACGCTCAGAAGCCAAAGGTATTTTGGCTTTTTAGAACGTTAAAACGGTCATCAACCGACTGGAAGCTGTTTATGATATCAATTAGTGACAAAAAATGAACAGAGATATAAGGGAACTAGATCATCAATCAATAAATCTAGAGCTTGAATTGGGCCAGGACTCAAGGGAATGCTCCATTTCTGTCCAACATGCACGTTTCATTACTTATTACGCAGCACTGCCACTTTTTAATGAATGTACTGAAGTTACACATGATGTATTATAAGTGTAGAGAAAAATAGGACACAAGAGGCCAAACTTGTGAGTTACAGTAAAATATGTGGTCTAATTCAGTCGGAAAGTTGCTGGTAAAGAGCATAGATTTGTGCCTTCATGTGGCTATGACCCTACAGCATATTTGCCTTTTCTGCGACTCCATATCAAATGAGAACGCAATAAAAAACAAATGAGATGATTTCACAAATGTCATGCTGAATATTTCTCAGTTATTGGAGCAAATAATATGCTGCGGAGTCATGGCAAGGATGAATAAGTGTGACCCGGACTTACCTTAATGTCATCGATCAGCAGCATAACATCTTGGGACAAGTAAAAGTCACTTAGATCAAACACTATTGGGTAGCACACCACCGTCTTGCCCAGGATACGATAAATCTGGAGGGAGTCAAACACACACATACACACACACTATTGCATTAGAAGACGGATGGCTCACAAGTAGCCGCGTATACATTATTGCGGGCAGTGTATAAAACAAGCCATCAATCTGAAGATAGAGGGGACACACAGAAGCTGCACAATCACTCCTGATATACACAACATACACATACAGCACATACACACAAATGTTATAAAGCCCCTTTTCACACGGATTGTCACAGAGGCACACACACAGTCGTACAGACAAACTAATGATGATAACGCCCTCTGGCAGTCAGCCATCTTCCCCACAAATGTTCCATTATAATATTGTCTTAGCAATGCGTTGGGAGCCGTGATTAATTTGTTTAGCAATGTCTTTGTTGGAGAAAGTTGCTATGGCTCAACTTATTTGGTGACCTTCATTTGGGAGAAACTGCAAACAACATCAGCATTCGACATTAGCACACAATCACTTCCACAGCCACATAATATGCACACACGGACACACAGCGAACAACAGCTTAGCATTATAAAATGTAATAAGTCCAGAGAATATGCTAAATCTATTCAGCATTCACTGATGCATACTGTACGAAGACAAACACTTTACATCTCTATGTTGACTTTTTGAGCTGTAGTAGTCTCCTTAATAGCTCTGGGAAATGTACGCAGATCTACATGTGGGAGTCATGTATGTGGTCACCCATGACCTTTGCAGCAACATGGAGTGCCAACATGTATGTGTGTGCATGTATGTACATGTGCGTTTGCAAATCCATACTATATACCTTGCAGGTCCCGATGCAGCCCACTGGCCTCTCTGGACGCCCACTCAACCCCAGCTTCTTATTGATGGCAAGGAAACGGTACGCCTGTAGAAAGACACACACAGTATTTCACATACAGACATAATCAAATACCCTGTTAGCAAACACGATTTTAGCAACCTTCCTGATTTCAGAGAAAACTAATCTATTTATCTGTACATTTCTTGTGAGATTAAAAATATCAGTAACACTTTCTATGATGCCCATGTTTCTAATAAATTATAAACATACCTAAAAGGCTTATAGCACTGTATAATTATACTCATAAATGTTCATAACGGTTTATAACAATAATTATACCACATTAGAAAGCATGTCATAATGACTTATAAGGTAATAAGTACCGTGATTCCATAATAAATATGTTTTGCAAGGATCATAAAGATAATAAATAAAAACATAAATAAAAATAAAAACATATCATTAAATATATGCAAGAACCACAGACAAAATGTTGTAAAATTAATTTTCACTTCACTTAAAACAAGGAATGACCACTTAGATCAACTTGTAATCACATGATAAAGCATTAAGACAGTGATTATCATGCATTATAAAAAGATTATAATGTATTAGAGTTATCCATCTGTCCAGCCATCCATCCATCCATCCATCCATCCATCCATCCATCCATCCATCATCAGGTCGCGGGGCAGCAGCTCCAGTAGGGAACCCCAAACTTCCCTTTTCCGGGCCACATCCGCCAGGGTCTCCTCCCAGCTGGACATGCCTGGAACGCCTCCCTAGGGAGATGCCCAAGTGGCATCCTTACTAGATTCCCGATCCACCTCAACTGGCTCCTTTCAAAGCAAAGGAGCAGCGGCTCTACTACGAGTCTCTCACGGATGGCTGAGCTTCTCACCCTATCTCTAAGGGAGATGCCAGCCACCCGCCTGAGAAAACACATGTTGGCCGCTTGTACCCGTGATCTCGTTCTTCCGGTCATGACCCAGCCTTCATGACCATAGGTGAGGGTAGGAACAAAGATTGTCTGGTAGATCGAGAGTTTAGCCTTCTGGCTCAGCTCTCTTTTCGTCACAATGGTGCGGTAAAGCGAATGCAATACCGCCCCCGCTGCTCCGATTCTACGGCCAATCTCTCGGTTCATCATCCCCTCACTCGCGAACAAGACCCCGAGGTACTTGAAGTCCTTCACTTGGGGTAAGGACTCATTTCCTACCCGGAGTAGGAAATCCACTGGTTTCATGCTGAGAGTCCTGGCCTCAGATTTCGAGGTGCTGATCCTCATCCCAACCGCTTCACACTCGGCTGCGAACTGATCCAGTGATTGCTGAAGGTCACAGACCGATGATGCCATCAGGCTCATATCATCTGCAAAGAGCAGCGATGAGATTCTCAGGCCACCAAACTGCAACCCCTCTGCTCCACGACTACGCCTCGATATCCTGTCCATGAATATTACAAACAGGATTGGTGAGGATTGGTGAAGTGCAGCACTGGAGGAGGCCAACACCCACTGGAAACGAGTCTGACTTACTGCAGAGTATCCGGACACAACTCTCGCTTTGGGTGTACAGGGATTAGATCGACCATCAGCTTCCAGCTCTGCCTCTAGTCGGATTCAGGAGTTCCTCAAAGTGCTACTTCCACCGCCCGATAACCTTCTCAGTCAAAGTCAGCAGGGTCCCACAGCTTGGATATTTCCCCACTTCCCCCTCCTGAGGTGCCGGACGGTTTTCCAGAAGCACCTTGGTGCCGACCGAAAATCCTTCTCCCACACACTATTACAGTTATGGGAATTATAATACACTATGATCCTTGCAAAAAAAAAAAAGAATTCACTGAGTGACCAGTATATACATATGAAGTATAATGATACTTGACCTTATGAGTCATTATAAAATGTTTTATAATGTGCTAAAGTGCTTATAACCATCATTATACAGTGCTTATAAGTAGTTTATAACACATTACAAGTATGTTTATAATGCATTATAGACATGGTTGTAGTGAGTGTTTCAGTGTTTACTCAAAATGTCATGCAGTACAGTGCCAGTCTGTATCATAATGACAGTGCAAGTCCATCATGAGTCTGTTCCACTGAGACATTACGGTTGTTGCAACTCATATAGGCTGAAATTACCACCATATGGCAGAACCACCTACTGATTTTAGCTCTGTGTAAAGTTATGAGACGTGACGATAATGAAAGGTCCCTGTGCTGCCATCAGCAGCGTGCTTAGTGGACCCAAGCACACCCATGGGGAACCGAGCTGATAATACTGTTGTACTGAGATGCAGAGGCCCATAGGAAGAGACACCGAGACCTAACTGAGCCCTCATTAGAATAAATAAACAACGACATGCTGTTTGATACTTTCCACGTGAACCACTAGCATATGCTTTGTGCTACAAATGCCAAATCCATCTTAAAAATTAGCTGGTGGAACGACCCTTCACAAAGCCCCATCTCCCTTAGTTAATGTTACCTGTTGTGCTTTGCATTCTAGCACGGCACATATGCAGTTTACAAAAACGATGGCAGAACTGTCACTCAAATCAAATCTAGTTCTAGTATAAAAGCACAGTATCATAAATAACTCAGAGTGCAGAGCTCGGCCAAGGCCAAATGCCCTATCTCGCAATGTCAACAGTGAAAAATAAGTTTTGTTTCCACCCCGTTGTTCGGATCCACTACAAAATTGAATGGCTTCTTTCTTGGCCTATGCTACACTCTCCCACCAAGTTTCATGAAACCCGGGCTAGTTTTAACATAATCTGCTGACAAACACACCTAACCAAAAACACAACCCCCATGGCATGTTGGTATGCTTGGATGCTTACTATAGAAACTCATGCTTGGACAAACAACAAATGCCTTATTGTTTGAATTTTCATTTCTACAAGAGAAGTTTGGCAAACGTGCCACGATCTAAGTTAAAAAGTTTGGCTGGCCAGTAAACTTTTCCAAAAAAGGAGAGAGTAGAACAGAGTTGCTATCGTTACCCTTACCTCTAATACATTGTCTTCCATTCCTTTCTAATCTGTAGTCTCTTGTGAGTCACCTAACTTTATGAAAGTGCAATGCTACAATAAATCACTGGAGAACCTACAGTATATGACTGTCTCACTATCATTTTAAATTGATGAACTTACTCTTTAAAAATATCTAAAACTTCTCAGATTTATGTTTTTTCTTTCCTTGGATACAGCACCACACTTTCCACTCAATGAAATGCTCCAATCCTTCTTTCACCACCAGGATTGCTATAGTTTCGAGTTGGAAAAAGGTCCTTTATTTTGAGCTCTACACTCCCAGGGTTCTAATGTTCCCCAACAATATGTTTGTAATGTGACACAGGTTTTATGTTTTCCCTAGGTCAAATGTTCAATGTATGGGTCAATATGTTGAAATCCCACACCTACAGCATATTGCCTACTAATGTTATACGCCTTGAAACCTAAGCCTTAGAATTTGCGGTCAAGACCGTTTTCTTGACTTTAGACATTGATATCTCAACAGTAGCTGACTGGATTTCTACCACTTGAACTGCATTTGAAATGTCTACCTCCCTTTGCTGTCCTCATTAATCTTGTACAATGTTAGTTGATATCAAGAGACACACATGCTCAAAACTCCACACAAGGCTGGACCAACTGAAAACAGAAGAAGAGCAACAGAACTTTGAGAGGACGTAACTCTGGAATGGTACAACGTAATTTCACGAGTTTAAGTTTACCGTGATTGTGTGAGTCTTGAAACTTTATGTGGGTCCCTGGGAACATAGGGGTGACCCTGGTGGTTTCTACCTTGTCAATGCATAAACTGTCATCCATAATGTCTCAAGACTCAGCCTCAGGCTTGAGGTAAAAGCCTGAAAAAGCAGAATTCCCCCACAGGTTCATTTTAGATTTTCAGGGATGATTCAGCTCAAACCCTAACACTAGCTCTAATCAATAACATTGCTATACTTTTGCACTAAACGTAGCATTAGGAATACTGGTGCCCAGTTACGCAGATATAAAGAGCAAGACGCATAAATAGAAATCCTTGGCTGTATTCATCAAAGGGCTCCCTAGTCATCAAAACAAAGCGGAGGACAGGGTCATGGTCTTCTCCCTCAGTCATGTCTGAAATGCATTTAGAGATGGCAGCAAGGAGAATACAGGAACTCAAGCCTATCAGTTTCCACAGCATTTCTTTGGTGCTTCAGATAAAAGCTTCTTACCGCTGTGTTGCCTGCTGTCAAATGCACTGATTCAAAGAGAAAGAGAAAAAGAAAGATGGACATTGATTTCTCAGCTCTGCTTCCTCAGAGAGTAGTGGTGTGACACACTCACCACAAGTTACCGATTATGTGTGTGTATGTGTGAATTGAAGCATTTGTATCATGTGAATTACATTTTCTGATGTGTCTGGCTGAGTGTGAAACCAGAGTACTTCTTCCCTTTGTGGCAGCCTATACATTTCTAAATTTAAATACATCTCAATCTGTGCCATAATCAAACAGCATCAGTACACCCACACACTCGGGTGGCACTGCAGGAAATCTGCCGATCAAGCCCACCATGCCGCATTCTACCGCCTCAAACCAGCTGCAATTCACAACGTCAACCAAAAGGTGGTGCTCTGCTACTCTAGTGTACTTCCTCACTGTTTTGAAAGGGCTGAGCTGAACACAATATGAGGACGGAACGGTTGGGCCAATTAGAACAAAATTACACTAAGAGAGGAAAAAGTACGGTCTGTCTGTAAAAGAAAGAGACATGTTAATTGAGGATTAAGTGGCATTGCAAATTACTGCCCTAACAGGCAAGTATGAGACCTGGAGGAGAAAAGCCATGGGAGGTTGAGAGAACCTCTGCACCTCACACTTCCTGTGTGCAGAATACCAATGAAGAAGGACAACACGGAGGCAGCCTATCAAAGCCTCCTTTCATTCCCTCACATTTCCAATGGCCGCCGAACAAACAGAAAGCCTGACAGGTGGCAGAGATAATAAAAGCTGTATTTTACACTTCTGCAGTGGCTACTATGTGTGAGCATATACAACTATTTACTGAGGAACTCTGCAAAACTTTCATAGGGACATTCCTCAATTTGATAGGAGCCTAGACAGGAGCAGGTTCCTGCACATTTTTATCGCTGCTGGGTTGTTGCCCCAAATAGTGTAAATGTATCTGTTGGTGTCCCAAAACCTGCAAAACAGATTTACTTTTACAGCAGAGGCTGTCATCCGGAGGGACTTAGCGTGCAGGTAGGGGTTCAGCAGCTTGCCACACAGCTCAAAATGATACTGTACGTGCCTATTGAATCTGGGATAAAACCTTTTGGTTCTGAAACGGTTTATTAACCACTGGGTTGCCCCAAATCCTCAAATTTACATTGAAAGTGTTGTTGGTTGTGGAAATTGTTCTTCTTGTGGAGCAATCCCTTACCAGAGTGACTTGTATATAAGGAATGGGGTTCAAAACCAGAGTCTAAACAATGCTAATGGCTTCTGCGGTCGCTATTAGTCAAATCAAAATGGGTATCTTCCAAAGTTCCAATCTTTTTAGTACAACATTGGTTGAGTTGTAGCGGAGGGATGGTAATTTAAGGAATTTTGTAATAAAAAGACTGAAACTGGGAGAGATACCGACCTGATTTGATCAACTCAAGCCACATATTAGCTTCTGCTGAACTTTAGTCTGTATTTCTGCACTAAACAGACAATAAAAAAAACACTAAACACTAACTAAGACTGCAGATTTTGCCCCCATCCTTGTACTCATTGGAATGGGATCTCTTTAGTTACAGCGATTAACAACAAAAAGAGAAATTCTAGTATTTGTCAAGCTGAGCCTTCTTCTTTTATATTTATCCAAAATTGGTCACAATAACATTTTCTCACTACCTCTTGGACAGACTTCGGAAATGCAAGAACAACATAGGGGCAATGTCCGGCTTTACAAAAAACTTCAGTTTAACAGAAATGATCTCAAACGCTTTGTGTCCCACCAAAACACAGAAAGTAGTCCGCTGAAGCCATCGTTGCTAACTGCGTAGCACAGTAGATCGACTTCCTGTTCCCATTTGTTCACTTTCAATGAACTTGCTTACACGTCGTCGCCAATGAGAGTTTCCAAATTGCAAAACTTAAAAACATTGCCGTTGCCATCAACTGCCACCGTAGAATAAAGGTATACTAATCACTCTACAACTGTGATGATGGGACTACTTTCTGTGTGAACTTTGTGAAGAGATACTGTGTACTGTTTGAACTTTTGCATTCTTGTACTGCTTATCTTGCACGGCAGCTGGATTCTCGCAATATCACAAGAAAATCCATATCGTCAGGCCTCAAGTAATGCGTTTGTGTCATGATTATGTGACCAATCAGCGTCCTGTACTGTTTGACATTTTCCTAATCTCTTAGTTGTTATGACTAACTGATAAGACGCAGGTGGAGAAATACCCAAATTTCCCTTTTACCTCTTTTATTGTGTGTGTCTCTTTAGGACTTTCTTTGGACTCGAGCAGTTGCTTGTAACAGCATGATGTGTCAGAGTCTTCAACAAACAACATGTTGTCCATAAAGATGTCCACATTGACTATCAGATATGAAACTAGAGAGAAACAGAAAATGAAGGCTATTTTGGGGCAAAGCAGTGATTTGCAAGGGGATAAGCTTTAGGGTGTACACGTGGGAATAACACATTGCAAAATGTAATTGCCACTTTCCCATCGTCAGGCAGCTGTTGTCAACACAATCAAACGGCTGCGAGGGACGAGGTGAGCAAATGCAGCCCGCAGCACTGGAGATGGTGGTGACTCCGAGATAAACAGATCCTGTCGAGGAAGAAACGTCTGTCTGGGCCTGAGATTTAATATTCAGCACAGCTCCCGCTCCGACTCACAATTGCAAAACCATCTGAGAGGCTGAGCACAACACAGTAGAAAGAGGCAGAGGGGAGAGAAGGGAAAAGTAACAGGTATGACAGTTCAAAGGCAAACAATAGACCTGGAGGAGAGAGTTGTGAGCTGCAACGGACATAATGGGGGCGGGGGCAGGATATAGGGCCTAAAGGGGTAGAATGGGGTTAGAGAAGTGGATGTGATGGATATAGCATGAAAAGGACAGAAGGTAGAAAGGCCTGGAGAAAAGAACAGAGCCCAGAGAGATGATAGGAGAAATTGTTTGTTTATAGTAGGTGGCGTGGAGAATAGACGCTACATAACAGACATGACAGATGAGGGACAGAGACGAGGCAGGAGACCAGGGTTTGAGTGACGGGTATGACAGTGGTGAGACCGAACATTGGGAGATAGTAGACTTCAAACAACACACACGCAGATGAGAGAGAGTGTCTAGAGGAGAGAGCAGGGTCTGAGTGACGGATGTGATGGGAGTGAAACAGAAGTAGGAAAGGAGGTAGTGCGGTGGTGTTACAGATATGACAGTACAAATGGTGTATTCTGCTGTACATGAAAGAAGCAGAGTGGACAGCGTGGAAATAGCAGCTAGTGCTGAACTTGTAACTCACAAAAAGTTCAATGACACTGAGTACCTCTATTATTCATAATCAAGTAATCAAACAGATGTGATGTTGAGTATTCTGTCCACGCCAGAGCAATCATGTACCAACTAAGATTTGTCCTTTGTCCTTGTCACTATAAGTTGCAGTTTGATTGATGGATGGATGTCATGATATTTTTTGAAATTGGTTGGTACTAGCGTAAGGACACATCATATTTTGTTTTATAAGTAGAAAAGATTGTTGGATCATGGTATAAAAATAAGTGGAAATTGATGTTACTGCATTTCTTTTGGCATATATTGGTAAATATGTGCACAATATGAGTGGTCTAAATAGGTAAAAAAAAAAAAAAGGCATTTGTATTGCATCTCGACTGTACGTTGTGGCAGTGGGGTGTGGTCAGGGCGCTGGCTGCTGGGGAGAGATGGGAGTGTCTCAGCTGGAGACCAGACAGCTGGACAGAATCAGGTGATCAGTCACACAATAAAAACATGGTGAAGGCCTGGCTCTGTTCTTCCTGCAGTAGGCTGGGTCCCGGACCGTCAACGTGGAGCTCACGGCCATAGGACATTGTTTTAAAAGTGCCTGAAAAGGCTGAATTGAAGTTGTGAATAAACTGTTAGTTTACCACATCCCTCCTCTTCAGATGACTCTGGTATTGTGAGTCTTCTGCAGAGTGTGGAGCAAGATCATGGCCCAGTCCTTGATGAATTAGTTAACTGGTGTGACCACTTTCCTCCGAATAAATGTGGCTAACACCAACAAAATGTTTATTGTTTTTCTTCCCGTTGCCCCTGCACCATGTGAGTCAGTGGAAACCGCGCAACAAAGGTAAGTATTTGGGCACTGTTCTAAACGAGAAGCTAAAAAAAGGGAACAAACTGGAAAGATATTGTCAAGCTGTGCCTTAACTGGTTCTACCCTTAATGACCTGTAGCAGCTGATGAAGTGAGGGTCATCTCAAAGGCACAAGCTATTGTTTTGGACCCTCAACATCCTTTACATGTTGAGTTCCAAATGCTTCCATCGGGGCGGAGGTTCAGTCTCCACAAAGGTAGTACGAACAGATACAGATCGTCCTTTGCTCCATGTGCTATTGGTTTTTATAAACAAACTATAACTCCATATATCATGTCATTGCTTCTTCTTTTTCCATGATTCACGGTGACAGTGTAGGAGATATGAATCTTGTGCTGTGTTGTGTATGATGCATTGTGTGTTGTGTACGATGTATTGTATTTATTGCGTATCTACTGTCTGTGAAGCAAATTGTTCTTCAGGGACATTAGAGTTTATGAATCTTGAATCTCATTGGATTATTTACACCCACAAAAGATTGGCAGCACTTCCCTACAGGCCAAGTCATCATTTTTAGACTGAACTGAAAATTACTTTTGTTACTTAAAGTTGACGAGCTGATTCGCCGGTGAATTCCGATTTGATGAAATTCTATTAAATCCCCATCGCTTTTGTTCAGAAAGCAGACTTATAATGAAAGTGTCATCAGAGATCGTTATGATCGTTTGGATAGCGATATTAATCTTTTGTAGAACAGAACAAAATGTAGACGATGAAACTTATCAGGCTCATTCAGAAACCATCCTGTACCATCTCTAAATTCTTCAAAGTTTCATCCAACTGCAGTTTACAGCTCTTTAGTCTATATTCTCTCCAGAAGCCCCTGAATCCCAGCAACTCATCTGCTGGTTTTGACCTCTAAGTATTCAAATCAAGGTGTGAAACTATTGTTAAGGTAACAATAGAAGTGACTCCAAATGAAACATCCTGAAAGTCTCAAGTCTCTCGTCTCTTACAGAGCCATCTAACGTACCCTTCTGAGAACACATTTGGAAGCTGCTCAGCTCCATGCGTCTCCAATTTGCCAGAGTGACCAAGTGACAGCTCCACAACTATGCTGATCAACATGAACAATCACTGTTGGACTGATCAATCACTACAACCGGTCCGCAGCCTTGCTGTGATTGACGGGACAATCAACAACACAATCTTAAAAGCAGGGAAATCTTGGACTGACGAGCAGATGGACTCACAGAGCCAAGTTGTGATATTGACAGCTAACTGCTGAAACGTAATCTGGCTGACTGTAAGATTGATTTTCTGTAGTTGTGGTGGTGGAGCGGCATCAATAGTCTTTCAGTTTCCTCCTCTCAAATTTCCATCAAATTGATCAACAGGAATGACTAGAAATGTTAAGATAAGCCTTTAAACCGAACAAAGCACTGCAGCTAATTGTGCACGGCAACATTTCAGCAATCAGTGATGTTTCAATTGTCCGTTGACAAAAGCCCTCCCTCGAACAGTGAATCATATCTTAGCAACCGTAACTAGGCACAGCAAGTCTGTCAAAGCACTGGATTCCTACACATGCTGGAGTGATGTGCGCATGGGGTTATAGTAAGACTTCTGTACTGTAAGGTGGAATGTATCATTTTCAAAACCAAAAACACAAGATCAAAAAGTGTAAGGGATGGGTTAAACAAGCTACATGAACGTAAACTGCATGTGAGCGGTGCAAGGACAGAAAGCTTTACGTAGCAGCAGTGCTTATGGAGGATGGAGGATTGTAAACTTGATTAATGTGTGCACTACGTGTGTTACCTTGACCAGTTCCTTCTGAGGCCAGATCTGGATAGGCTCCACCTGCTGGGGAGTCTGGGTCTGAATGCCATAGGTGTTCAAAAACACCTGAAGTCTACACAAACACACACAGACACAAAATTGTAATATTACATTTACTGTATAACTTTAGGCGTTATACATGTAGTTGTTGGCGTATTTTCTAACTCACTTTTGTACTTTGCTGTGAGCAGCTGTTGACTTTTAAATCTATGTTTACAGATGCACCTTTTGTAGATCTGCAGCTCTTTGATTCTGTTAGTCCTTCAAGCTACATATAGCTGTGTCAATAGAAGATGAATACATCCATTGGCCTTGTGTTCTTGTAAATATAAAACTCATGTAAATTGGGTCTATTGTAAATATTTATTCATTATAAAGCTTGAGCAGTTATTGAACCGCAGTGTCGATTGGTTCATGAGTGGACTGCAGTGAGAAAGATGATGCATGAGTCCTTATGGGACTTGCCAGCAGCGGTGATTGAAGCTACAGGTTAACAAGCTTCACAGAGTCTTTTGACCTTGTTTGACAGACACACACACACACACTCTTACACGTGTATCCACGCATACTCACACGAAACCCACACTCACAATGAGAAGAGTGACGGATGATGGCAGAGGTCAGAGTGAGCTCCAGCTTTATGAGCTCACATAATTACAGCACTGAAAGACCCTGCCTGCAACACATTAAAAAACACACACATGTATACATACGCACACACATTACCTTTGGCTCTCTGCAATCAGGGCCACGTGAATCACTACATCATTCTCTATGGGACCCTGTGAAAGAGACAGAGAACACATAGATTAACATGTGGACTACATGTGGCATACATTGCATCAGTGGTTGCATTTAAATACATGTCTGTTAAGTCCCTATCTGTCGCTGAATGAGGTAACACCATGTTTATTGAGCCTACGGCCCATGAACGTATTGCAGCATTTATATATTTGCAGTATTATGAAATGGGAGTCTGTGGCGACATTTCACAGAAAGAAATGCTGTATTAAGTTACTGCCAATGCTAACACGGCAAAACACGAGTTGGAGTAGTCACATGAAATCCAATGTGACCACTGTCGTCCATCAAAAAAGCCTCTACAAAACACGACGGTCATTTTCTGACAGCAGGTCAGTTTTAACTACTGCAAAGAGTAATGGAAGAGCTGCAGGCGACCACTACTACTACTACTACTTTCACTTTTGCACACTCATGTCGTGTGCAGCAAAGAATCCGATCACAGAATGGTGGAAAAGGCCAATTATTGCCTGACTTCTTTATTGAAACGCCAATAGTCTGTTTTGGTGCCCCCAGTATTCTGAGACCTGTGTTTGCTGTTACCTCCAGTAAACAGAGTGTCGCCAAATCAACCAGGACTGAAATCTTATGGATTGACACTATTATTGTAGGGGTTGGTACATTCTTGCATTAATAAATACAATTAATTAATGTCCTTGCTTTGGCAATGCTGTACATCTAACATCCATGCCAATAAAGCAAAGCGGAAAATGAGAATTGATTTGTGTATATGTGAGAGAGTGCGGGGGGGGGGAGCGACAGTGGTTAAAATTCAACTCACTCCTGTGTAAAATGACCATAGCCTGTGTTATTGCCGCCTCCGCTCTCACACAATTTAAATTAAGTAAAACTCTGAATAACCAACAAAGGTTGATGAAAGACGTGGGAGCGCTCGGCTGGGAGGGAAGGAGCTGAGAATTAAGAAGAGCGAGGGAGATGCAAAGAGCAGAGATGGAGAGAAACATGAGGTTGCTACTCTGGCGTTTTTCTCCTCGATATCGCCCACACAGGGAGATGAGTTGAAATGACATGAAATGGAGAAGTGGAATACAGAAAAAAGGGTTGGAGAAGCATGACATTTATGATTAATTTGTTTCATAAGTCAAATAACACAAAACTATTTGAATAATATTTAGATAATAATTTTAAGCCTGCATATTTGCTGGTTGCAGCTTCTCTAATGTGAGGATTTCTTTCTCCTTTTCATATCACCTTAATGCTTAATAACCCTCGTGAATAGTGACTATGACTTATGGTCAGACCAAGTTAGTGCTCTGGCATTCATTTTGGCTTCAGACTAAATGATTCAAAGACTAATCAATAATATCATAACCATTAGTTGCTGCCCTGTAAGACATCATTCTGTTGAGGTTTTGTTTCAATGGAGTTGATCTCACAATTCAAATTCCCTAGTTCACGATTTAGTTATTATATTTTATACTTATTAGCGCACCAAATATGGATTAATCCGCAGCTGAAAATACTCCCCGACAAACATGCTATTTACTCCCATTAGATTGAAAGGTTTACCAAAAATGACACACAAACAAAACTACTACTGCCCAGCCCAGCTTAAACTTCTTAGGTTTTTGTTAAAAATATATATGTGACCAAAAAGGATAGACTGTGAACATGTGTGACTTGAGTTTTCAATTTAAATAAATAATCATTCTGTCAATGTATTTCCATTTATTAAAGGGTCACAGTTAAGGAAGGCTGTGTTAAGTTGCATTGAACTGCCTTTTCTGTATTGGTTTTATATTAGTTTACATTTGGGTCACCAAAAATGTCCTTTTGCCAAAAAAAAGGAGGCCTTTGGAGTTTGGATATATTAGTGTCTATTCCTGAATTTGTTGAAAATAGCAGTAATGCGGACTTAAGGCCTTTACACAGCGGGGGTGTGACGAATAAACGACACGGAAATGCAAAAAATGGGCCTGCGAATCCTATATGTCTAAGGCTTTTATTGTGAAAGGTGAGCACAGAAGAAGTGGATCATCTCTACTATTTATATTATTTTCATAATATTAGGACACCCAGTTATGAATCTTAACAGTTATGTTCTTAACATTGTAAAAGTGTAGCTGGACAAAAAACACAAGATTTGTAGTAATAAAACTGCACAATGACTTGTATATAAAAGAACAAAATAAATATAAAAATAAAAATAAAAGCTTTCATGTGCTGTATACTACATAAATAACGCTTTCTAGCAGGCTCAGTCTCCTTAAAATGAGGAAACATCAGGGAAGACAGAATTAAAGCAATAGAACCACATGGCCTCAGAGGGAGCCTGTCAAGGGAACGCTTTATAGCAGTAGAACAACAACATACAGTCACTATTGGCCAGAATGGAGCAACACATCACTCATGTTGCCTGCATTGTGAAAGCAGGGTGTGAAACAACATGAAAGTCAGGGCGAGAATACAGAGAACAAAGGGAGAAAAGAGGAAACAAGCCATTTCAGAGATGTACTCTGCAGTAATCTCAAACCTTTTGGGTTTGTGGACAATCACCGAAAACACAGACAAGAGACAGCACAGTTGTTTGTCTTGTAGTGGAGCACCTGAAGACATCACACAGAATAAATCACATGCAAATGAAGAAAATGTGCTGGAAAGAGACAACCTGAATGTTTACTCTTTCTTTTTTTAACCAATCACTATTATCTTCAGCAAAGAAAGAAACCTATTTACATAGCATTTAAATGTGTGTCTTTTTACTACTACTTTTATTAATGATAGGTTTATGTGTGTTAACAACCTGCAATTCTTTCTTTCCTTTTCAAGAGTTGTGTGTACTCTTATATTTATGCACATGTAAATGCCTCTCTGTGGGGGTCCTTTGGTGCTTTTCATCTTCTTGTTCTTTATTTGTAGATGTACCATTTGTACGTCTAATTTGTGTGTGTGTATTGTATGCGCAGAGGATCATCTTCATTGCGCTGAGTGACGGTATATTCAGGAAAATTTGGGAAGCATGCAGCGGCTTGTGACTCACAGGAGCAGTGGCCTTTCATCTCTCTCTCTCTCTCTCTCTCTCTCTCTCTCTCTCTCACACACACACACACACACACACACACACACACACACACACACACACACACACACACACACACACACACACACACACACACACACACACACACACACACACACACACACAAGGAATAAACAATACACAAATAAGCACACACACACACACACACACACACACAAGGAATAAACAATACACAAATAAGCACACACACACACACACACACACACAGAAATCTGGGAGCCATTTTGTTTAGTCGATAGGAGCTAGTTTTAGCCAACAACCTTGTCAACATCAATCAGAGAGTAGAGAAAGAACACAAATCTCTCCTGATGAATGGAGCAGCAATGGCTTCTAAACTGCTGCAATGCAACTCCCTCATTAGCTCTGGTGTCTGAGCAGACAAAGGACTCATTTGGAAGAGGAGAAGATATGGAAATGCATAATGGAGACACAGGAGAAAAGTACTCCCTCTCCTCAGTGCAACGCAGTCGAACCTCGGCGGCAGGCGACCGTGCAGCCGCAGAGAGGAAAATGACATGAAATGTTTCTTTAAAGAGGCACCCTAAAAACATCAATGCAGAATGAACAAACGATGCAGAGTCAGAGAGGAAAGCGAGAAAATGTAAAGATGTGTCGTTTCCACCACAGGGGCTTCATTGCAGACCTCTAAAAGGTGATTAATAAATCATATTGGACCCTGGGTGTACCCGATGGTGCGGCCACCGGTCTGATGGAAGCACAGCTTGGGCTAAATCTAACAGTTCGGAAGTGGATTTCACACTAATTAATGAAAATAAAATAAAGCTTGTAGAGCAAATGGGTTGCAATTGAACAAAGGTCATTAAAGTTCTGAGATTTATCTATCTATCAGAAGCATTGTAATCGGGCTGCAACTCACAATTATTTTCATTATCGATTAAACTGACGATTATTTTCTGGATTAATCGTTTGGTCTATAAAATGCCAGAAAATAGTGATAAATGTGCATCTCAGTCTCTCCAAAGTCCAAAGTGATGTCTTTAAATGTCTTGTTTTGTTCGTCCAAAACCCAAATATATTCTGTTTAATAATGGAAAATGGAAATGGAGGATTCAAATCAACTTTTAATACATATACACAGCACCGCACACAGTGAAATGTAGACTCTGCATTTAAGCCTAGTTTTATCCTGGTAGCAGGAGCAGCTATTATACATACACAGCGCCGGGGAGCAGTGTGGGAGTCCGGAGCCTTGTTTAAGGGCACCTCAGCAGAGGTCAGGAGGCAAATAGTTTCCACCTCTGTGATATGATATAAAGCAGGAAATCTATGTCTATATTTAAGAGGTTGTAAACAGCCTGACAAAATGACAGTTAACCTCTCATTAAAATAGTTTCTGTCGACCAACTGACCTATAAGTCAACTAATCATTACAGCGCTATATTATAAATAAAAGTGCAAAAGGAAATGGAATTTTTAGAGAGAAGATGTCTAAACAGTGAAGCAGATTAGATGAACACAGACTTGCTGTTTCGACCTTCTCTTAAAAGGCTCTCAGAAAAGATATGCATGTGAATAAAATGTTTCTTGCCTGGCTCTTAGTATGCCGTGTCCACCTACACATTAAACCTACACGCTAAGAGTTCAATCAGCTTCTCTTGAGGGATTCTACTGGAAATGGCAAACTGCAGTGGAAGCAGATGGCTTGGAGAGGTTGAGTATGCCACAAAAATGAATTGCATCACTTCAACATGAAATAACTGCTGGTTGGCACTCAACATCATAGATTGACGGTATCTAACAGTGTACAGTATGTATCCAAGAGGGAGCTTGGCTGTTGGGTGAACAGTGGGGTTGGCAGCTGAAAGACAGCATATCATTGATCTGACTGAGGAGGTACATTTACTGTGACATACATAACCACAACATGTAAATATACTGTACATAAGACCATAAAACCAATATGACTGCTGCAACCTAAATAAACCTTAAATATTTATGCACAATTTGCCCTTAAAGATTCATAATTTAAAATGAAGAAGTAGTGAATAGCTCTAAAAACTAAAGACTTTACAATTCATTGTAATTCAACTTAATGTAAATTAAACTCGATGTAAGCTAAACCACATAATAAAATAAAAACCTAAAAATGCTAGAAATGTATATCTTTATATCAAAATATTTTGGGAACGCAGTTATTTGCTTTCTCGATTTAAAAAGTGTTATACCACTTTCATATCTGTTCACTATAAGGCTACAGGCAGCAGCCGATTGGCTTAACATAAAGACTGAAAACAGGACGAAACAGCAGGGACTCTGGGTTAAAAAGGGTTAAATGCATTATTACGGTTCAAACGAACAAAATAGAACTTCTTATTTAGTGAGCTTCAGAGGTGCTGTGGGCAGATTTTGTTACCTTTGGACAGAGCCGGGCTAGCTGTTACCCCAATACTTACGCTAAGATAAGCTGACTGAGTCACACTGCACCTTATCTGCCAGCTCCGGACAACTGACTGACAAAGTCATTGATTAGCTGGTGGATATAGAGAAGCACTTAGCAGCTAAAGAGATTTCGCCCAGTATAATGAGAGTTCAGATTGGATTAAACATCATGGGGTGGACACGAACACAACTTCTAATTCATTTTAAGGTTGCTCCAAAACTGCTGGATGTGTTAACAAGCCTTGTTTTGCTAACAAGTTCACTATATAAACTTATAAATTTGTGTTTAGAGCTGGTTTCTTCTGCCCAAAGAAGATCTGTTGGCGTAGTATATAAATATAAATTATTAATGATTTTAATACGTTGAGGTTTTAAATTTCCCTGACTTTGTCAAGACTTATTTTATGGATCAATAAGACCTGGAGATATGCTCTGATTCAAAGTACAGCATGTTTAAACTACCAATTGTGGGAGCTGTTCCGAACTATTTTTGCAAATACACAATAAAGAAAGAATGTGTGTGCCGGAGGAAAATCGAGCCCACCAGGCCAGAATATTGAATATGTAAACACTGTACACAAGAGGGCAAGACCTCCGAGTTGCCACCAAGCAGAACTTGTGCTTTGTTAGCCTGAGGTTCAGCGGTGAAGCAGAAAAAGGTCATATGATCAGTGCAGAGATTCTGCTACCAACCCGTACAACTGCTCCAATCATTAATGAAATCACTGAATACCTCCGACTTCTGCCTCCAAGTTTCTCAGCTGACTTAAAATGGAAATAAGATTCATTTATTCATACATTAAGCAAATTAAAGCAATTCAATGAAGTATTTAATATTAACTCGAGAACTCTCGTAGAAGGAGTGTTAAAGACGCAGTTTAGGCAATCGGTGAAGTGTGTGGTTATAGCAGGACGAATATTACACACACACTTAAGTCGGCCCGTGGGATTTATATATGGACATGAAAACAATAGAAACCCAGCAAGACGCAATTTGAAAAGGTTCACTGGTTCCCTTCTTGTCCCATGTGGACCCAGCAGACATTGGTCTACACCAGTGTTTCTCAAACTCTTTCAGACCAAGGACCACTTAACCAATAAAAAAACACTCATGGACCACCTAACTCCCCAAATATCCAAAAACAATAGGCCTGCTTACCACTCCAACAATATATTACAAATGACAGCCTAATAATGAGATTTATGTGACCACAGCAACATCGTTTGCTACTGAGAGATACGCAAACTGTGAGGTCACCTTCGTCATGTGTTTCTTAAATTCATCACGTTTTCTCTCAAAACATCCTGAAGGTTTCCCAAAGTAATCCTTGTGTTTACTCTCAACATGTCGCTTGAGTTTGGCGGGTTTCATAGCCTCGTTCGCCAACGACTCGTAGCACAAAACACAGTGTGGATTGGGATCCTCTTCATCTCCAGTCCAAAAAAATCCACATTTGATGTAATCGCTGTGATACTTTCTCTTCACTTTAGCGCTGGACTTTCCACGTTCAAGCCGAGTTTCACAGCTTTCAGCCGGGTGGAGGTTGGACGGCGAACCGCTCTCCTGGGACTCAGTAACGCACACGACCACTTGTTGTCGCTGCTGAATCACCTGCATCAGGACGATGCACCTTCACTGTCGCGTCAGATCTTTGATTTAACTTTTCTTTTAACTGACCCTGTCTACAGCCATCCATCCATCTTGTCAGTTCACCGCACAGATCATTTATGACGTAAGATCGTAAAACAAACCTACATAACTAGGCTACATCTATGCTACACTCACGTCTATACTCGTCATTTTTAAACAGTTTGAGAAACACTTTAAACTGATAATATATTAATTTCAAATGTGACATTTTACCAATATACTCACGGACCACCAGTCGTCCGCGGACCACTCTTTGAGAAAGACTGGTCTAGGCCAACCATGTCAAGTTTATTTGAATATTTCTTTTTACCATAAGCATGTATCAAATAACTTAACATAGAACAGGGCTTAATCAACACTCAGTCACAAAACAAAATGATACATTATGACACTTAACTCACAAATAGGAATTGGATAAGTCTGTGCCAAAAGGCATTTAAGGAAATCTTTGTGCAGCCAACTCAAAGTGCTGCAGCAGCAAAAGGACATTTGTCTACACCTGGAAAACAACAACTCAGCACTGCTACAGTCACAGCCTTGTGTTGTGAAAGGCTTGTCTGGGCCAGTTAAAACAAAAGATTATTCCTAAATGATAAAGCTTCTGTTATTTTTATCTTTTTATTACCATAAAAAACAACAATGAAAAACCAAACCAAACAATGAATTAAACCTACAGTGAGGAGTCATTTGTTAGACAAAGCCTCATCCTTCATATCCACATCCAATCTACCTGTCCACCTTTGGTTCTGCCAAGGGCGCAAACCTGTGGGATAGTATCCTGATCCTTATCCCCGGTTCTTAATCCTGTAATACAGCAATACAGGCTCTGATCATTTATAGACTTGACTACTGACTTGACTCTGGACAAAATAATGCCTTTTTGGAAAAGAACCATCTTGTTTGAAACCCTCATGGATAATAACACGAGGATGTCATTTTGACCATATAACTCCCCTCTTATGGCGCATTTCCACTTCATGGTACAGCACGGCTCTACTCAACTCACTCTTTTGGTTTTCCATTAGAAAAAGTTGACGATAGTACCTTGTACTTTGTTTTAGTTCTGCCTGGGTTGAGGTTCCAAGCAACCTGAACATAAGTTGGAGTTAAAACAATGCAGAGCCCTGAAAGGTCAGAGGGAATCGTCACTAGCATAAATGCACAAACCCACCACTGCAATTTTTGTATTCACTTTTATACACAAAGCTATATAAACTACGCCATACAATTATAGTTTTATACTTAGCGTACAGATATCAGAGTGGTATCGATCTTCACATCTAACCCTCGACAAGAAAGCAAAAAAAAACTTCTATTGCCCCTTTAATTGTCTAGTTACAAAGGCAGCCGTCAGTAGTGTAGGAGAGTATACGTGTAGCTCAGGGTTGGATCAGGCCCTATAGTTTATTTAGCTTTGCTCAGTTGTCAGATTAATGGTCATTTGTTTTCACTTGGTAATCTCAGTGAATGGGTTAAAGCAGTTACAGTGTGCTATGCAACAGCAGGTTTACTTTTGAACTGATTCTACTCATGCCATCTGTCCGTCTCCCTGCACCATGCTTACTCAGCCAAACTGTATAAGATGATCAAATGAAACAGAGCTATAAAGCAGGTGAGGCTGACTTGCGGAGGGCAGGGACGGAGGCAGGAAGCAGTTTTCTTATTTGTTTAGTCTCCGTCTAATAACACAGTCGGTTTGCACTGTGTGTGCGTGTGCGCTCTGTCACAGGAAAAACAAACAGTACTGTTTACCTACGCGTGCACAAACCAACACACACACTGACTAATGAAAGAGGCACATTCATAAATAGAGATGGCACACATCTGTTACGAAAAGCAAACTGATTAGAATACATAACTCCTTGACTCTTAATCTCTGCACGAGGAGAGAGTAGAGACGCACACCCCTGGAAAGAAAGAGTACCTGTAATACAACTGAAGTACAATTCATGACAGCAGTTACCTTTTGCTGTTCTAGTATACCCCCAGAAGGTGTTATACTGTAAATATATACGCTTATGTGAACGGGCATCGCGTCTAATGTGGCCTTTGTGGCAAAAAGGAGCGAGAAATCCCAATCTGCACAGAGAAGAAGGTGGGAAAAGGATTTACAGGAAGTGTTGATATGAACAAATTGAGACATGCTGTTGACAAGTGCTATGGAACATTTCCAGCTGCAGGATGGACTGGCGGTGGCTTGCAGCAGACCTGGCTGCTGCGTCCTGCCCCTCAGAGATACGGCTGAGCTAAATTTGACAAAGTGAAAAGCCATTTACCAGAGAACGCTGCTGCGACTCCCTGCAGAACAGAAATGAATTTCAGCTCCGCTTCATTTGACTTTTCCCTCAAAATTAAAAGCACTGAGTTGTGACACAAGATGAGAAGCCAAGTCTGAAATCTTTCTGTCTTTTTCTTGCTTTCTCATCCTTTCATTCCTCCTTTTACTTCTTCTCTACTCTCTTCCTTCTATCCTAACTTATTTTATAAGTATATAAGTATATAGTCTGTCCCTTCACTATTGTTTTCTTCTTTCCTTTTGTCCTTCCAACCTATCCTACCATCTTTGTCTTCTTTCCTTCCCTCCTTCTCTCTGTTTTCTTCTTTCCTTTTCTTTCTTTCTTTCTTTTTCCTTCCGTCTTTCCATCCATCCAGCCTTATCTTTATCCCTCGCCATATAAAGTCCAGTTTCTCTCCATACTGCATCCCCTCCTTTCCTTCCATATTTATCTCTCGCTTTCCTTTTCAACCTCTCTCTCAAACTTATTCTGTCACTACCTGTCTTCACTCCTCTCACCCTCTCAGTCTCGCTGTCACTCGTGTCAAACAGGTCAGAAGTAAATCGACGTCAAAACATCTCCGCCAGCAAAACTCAAACGCAGGGCGAGAGAGTGACTTGAACCAGCAGCAGATTTATGTACACAGCTGCGAGTCTGCACATCAGGAAGCTGACAAGGCCTCACCACTCGTGATTAATGTTGTTTACTGAACTTTGTTGATTGATTTTATCCCAACAATTACATTTCTGGTGTAAATTTATTTTCAGTTTCCTTCTACTTTTAACAGTATGAGGGTTTATTCATGATTGATTTCATCCGAGTGATGTCGTCGAATGTGCGTTAGCATGTGCCTCCATTCACAAACAACACACCCAGGGTTTTCCTTAGCGCGTCACCTAAGAGTTTTTGCGTCCAGCCGAAGCCGTATGAACGTAAAAACAATGTGGAGGGCATCTGGACAAGCCTACGCACGGCACAGCACGGAGGAAGGGGGGGGAGATGTTGAAAACGAGGGCGCTGTGATTTACCGATACATGTTTACATCCTGCAAATGGCGTACATAATATCACATCATCAGCAATTCATCTCTGCACAGCCCACAGTGGGCAGAGAGAGAGACAGCATGAAGACAACTATATTTTCACATCTAGCTCGGTGAATTGACAGTCTATTCTGATCAATACAAGATTTGGTGATTGTTGGAGCAGAGGGAAGACCAACCAAGACGGTTTTGTCGAGTTTGAACAAAGTCGGTTTTATGATGCATTTGCACTCGCCATAGTGTGACAGACTCGCACACCGATCCACTTGTTGTGCTAACCTCTAATATGTTGCTAAAGGCGTACGGCTAACAGTGTCAGGGCAGAACTTGCGCTTATGAACTTGGTGCCATATTCTGTGTATCAATGTTCAAACTGTGTATTCCTCCTGCATGCACTGGACTGGGACCCCTGTACCATAACGGTTCTGTACAAATACACAAACTGTTACACTACTAGTGAGTGTAAAATGAAGGATAAGGGACTGAAAAGATAAGGACAATGATACATGAGCTTGATTCAGTGTAAATGCATTTGTGTTTTTTTGTCTTAAGGGGGAGAACACAAACTGTAGGTGCGTGTGAATGCGTGCCTAGCATTGATGCCGAATGCTGCTGTGAATGTCTACTTAACAATATATAACAAGCTGAAGAGATAAGAAGCTGAAGGTCATACACATTCACACATAGTTTTGGTCATATTCGAGCCAAATGTCTTGTTCTTCCCCTCCAGACAAATGTTCTACTCTGCCTCTAATCCCCACACTGACCTATAAAGTGATCGATTGATTGAAACTATTTTTTATGGATAACAATAGTCCTATTTTGTCTTCAAGCTCAATATTTAACCATTTAAATTAAACTTACAGAGTGAAAAAAATAACTTCAGCTGAACTCAATAAGACGCCGTTTCAAGGTCAGATCCCTCCCAGTGTGTCGGCTGGCAAGGCGCAGCATGAGGGAGGCAGCCTCAAGCGAACAACACATCACAAAGGAATAAAACATTCAAAGACTTTCATAAAGTTAAAAAGCAAGCGAGGGAATTTATCCGCCACCAAAAAAACCGAAAAGAAAAACTATTTGAATGAAATATAATCCCTTCTTCTCATGCCCCTGCACAGACGGATGACTCCGGGCTCTGTATCGTCCTCGGGAAGTTGGTCTCTGTGCAGCTCAGAGATTCATATTTTGATGAGGGTTTTTCAAAGTGTCAGGGGTTTAGCGTTGGGAAAAAAAAAAACATGAAAGAAATGCTAAGTCATTTTCAATCCGGTCTGCAGGAGAGGAATGTCTCTTGTGTACGTTTTTAAAGTTGGATCTTTTCAAAAGGTCATCTGGTGGTAATAATGTCGAGACCATGTCAAGAATCAGTCGCAGTTATGAGCTGAGCACAATTGGAGGAGGGAGGGGTGTTGATTTAAGGAAATGCTTCCAGTCTCACAACATGGTGGAAAAAGAAAACTGGTAGAGGCGGGGATGGAAACACTGACACAGAGGGAGGAAGACAAATGGAGGGTGGCATCACCTCAGCAGAGAAGAACCAGGTAAAGAATTGGATTGCATGCCGCTGGTCGGTGTAATTGTAAGGCGCCCTGACTGAGAAAGCGATACATTGCTCCCAGGACTCAGCTCAGAAATATTATTCGCCACAAGAGAATTCTTAAGAGTGAAGCAGCAGAAGTAAGAAAGAAAAATCAATTGATATTAAAGGTGAGCCACGGAGAGAGCAAGAGCGGCCTGGGCTCGTCGGAGCGGCCCTGTTTGATATCAGGCCCAGAGAGCCGGGAAGGCTGGGGAAGATGAGTGGCCGGATTACTGCTACTGTGTGTGTTTGTGTGTGTGTGTGTGTGTGTGTGTGTGTGTGTGTGTATTTGCCACATACATGTATGAACATCGAGTTGTAGACATGATGTTTTCTCTTTGTGTGTGTGTGTGTTTGTGGGTATGTAATTCTGGATGATGCCTTCATTTACTGACAATTAATAACGCCTGAAAACGTTTTATATTTGCACTTAACCTGATCAAAAATGTAACTAAAAGGGTACTCAGAGAGCGTAGACCTCTGCCAAGGTTGTTTCCATCTGCCCTGGGATTCGGATCCACTCCAAAACGGGTTCTTCCTCTGCTCATGCTACACCCTTCCACAAAGCTTCATGAAAATCACGCCAGTAGTTATTCTGTAATCCTGCTGACAGACAGACAAATTAACCGAATCAAAAACCTGACCCCCTTTGATCGGAGGTAATAAAATTCAATGATTTAATAACGTGACCGATACTGTCATCAAATTCTCAAAATGGTAAAAGGTTAACTTTTTTTTTTTTTATTTCAATTCGATTTGAAACCCATTTTTGAATGCAGAAATGTCATAAGATCAGGTGAGGCAAAGGAGACGCTTCATTCAATGAGGATGACTGTTGACTGGGATGAAAAAGAACATTCTGTAGAGATTGAATCATTGTGTAACGTTAGCCGTCCTCCGCAGCTTCTGTCATCTTCTGATGGTGTCTCACTAAGATCCACTCTGGTCTAATGGATGATCCTTGAACGCTTTTCCTCATAACAACATACCACCCTGTCATCTGTTGTAAACTTCTAATTCTTCAAAAGACTTTACATTTGCAGGAAAAAAAACCTACTTTATTTTTACATTATCTGTCAAAAATATTAAATCATCATCAGAAAAAGAAATCTCCCACCCAGTGTATTACATTACAGGTACAGTTTTTATTACATTATCAGTCAGGATATTTTATTACATTATTGATCAAGTTATTTCATAATTGGGTTTTAAAACATCTTTGATGATTTTGCCAATTTCTTCCGTTTACAAGTCATTTCAAAGCCACAAACACAAGCCGGCAAATGGCAAACCTTGGATTGACTCTCCAATCTGCCAGAGTGTGTGTGTGTGTGTGTGTGTGTGTGTGTGTGTGTGTGTGTGTGTGTGTGTGTGTGTGTGTGTGTGTGTGTGTGTGTGTGTGTGTGTGTGATTCAGAATGAGTTCTAATGGACACATGCAGCCTGAAAATGACCTTGGAACAGTAATTAGTCCTTAGTCTCTGTGCCAGGTTCCGCTCACACACACTAAGATGTTATAAACTTTGGGAGCAGATGGGCATTATGGTTCAAATGTGTTCTCGAGCTTACTCTCTCTCTCTCCTTCACAAACGCTGTGAAACCACTCGACAAATAAACAGACTGCACTGTTGTACTTGCTCCCTGAGAGCCAAGGTGCCGTCAAATGTGTTTCTTTGGGTTTACTTAGTCTTTAGGTCAACTTAGTCTTTAGGTTTACTTAGTCTTTAGGTTTACTTAGTCTTTAGGTTTACTTAGGGTTTACTTAGTCTTTAGGTTTACTTAGTCTTTAGGTTTACGGGTTATCTTAGTTACTTAGGGTTACTTAGTCTTTAGGTTTACTTGATCTTTAGGAAGTTGTGATAACGGTTGTTTACCACATCCCTCCTCTTCAGATGACTCTGGTTATTGTAGTCTTCTTCAAGTGTGGAGCACGAGCATGGCCCAGTCCTTGAGAATTAGTTTTAACTGGTGTGACCACTTTCCTCCTCCGAATAATGTGGCTAACACCACAAAATGTTTATTGTTTTCTTCCCTTTGCCCCCTGCATCACCATGTGAGTCAGTGAACCCGCGCGAACAAAGGTAAGTATTTTGGGCACTGTTCTAAACAGAAGCTAAAAAAAGTGACAACTGAAGATATTGTCAATCTGTGCCTTAACTTGTTCTCCTTAATGGACCTGTAGCAGCTTGATGACGTGAGGGTCCTCTCAAATGCACAATCTATTGTTTTGGACCCTCAACATCCTTTACATGTTGCGTTCCAAATGCTTATCCATCCGGGCTTAGGTTCAGTCTCCACAAATGTAGTACGAACAAACACTAACAGATCGTCTTTGGCTCCAGTAGTGCTATTGGTTTTTATAAACAACCTATACCTCCCATATATCATGGCATTGCTTCTTTTTTTCCATGATTCCATGGTGACAGTGTAGATGAGTATGAATCCTTGTGCTAGTTTTGTGGTAATGATGCATTGTTGTGTGTGTACGTGTCTTGGTATTTCATTGCGTATCTCTATGTCTGTGAAGCAATTGTTCTTCAGAAGGGCATTAAGTTTAGGAATCTTGATCTCATTGGATTTATTTACACCCACAACAGATTGGCAGCACTTCCTCTACAGGCCCACGTCCCATCATTTTTCGACGGAACTGAAATTACTTTTGTTACTTAAAGTTGAACGAGCTGAATTCGCCGTTGAATTCCGATTTGATGAAATTCTATTAATCCCCATCGCTTTTGTTCAGAAAAGCAGACTTAGAATGAAAGTTCATCAGAGATCGTTATATCGTTGTATAGCGATATTAATCTTTGTAGAACAGAACAAAAATGTAACGATGAAAACTTATCAGGCTCATTCAGAAACCATCCGTACCATCTCAAATTCCTTCAAGTTCATCCAACTGCCAGTGGTACAGCTTCTTTAGTCTATATTCTCTCCAGAAGCATCCTGAACCTGCAGCAACTCATCGGCTTGGTTTTGACCTCTAAGTAATTCAAATTACGGTGTGGGAACTAGTGTTAATGTAACAATAGAAGTGACTCCCAATGAACATCCTGAAAGTCTCAGTCTCTCGGCTCTTACAGAGCCATCTAACGTACCCTTCTGAGACACTTTGGAACGCTCAGCTCCATGCGTCCCTCCACTTTGGCCAGAAGTGACCAGTGACGCCCACAATAATGCTAATCACCATAACATCACTGTTGACTGATCAATCACTACACCGGTCCGTCAGCCTTGCGTGATTTGAACGGGACAATCAACAACACAATCTTAAAAGCATGGAAATCTTTGACTGACGAGCAAATGGGACTCACATAGCAAGTTGTGATATTGACAGCTACCGGCTGAAAACGTATCTGGACTGACTGTAAGATTGATTTTCTGTAGTTTTGTGGTGGTGTAGCGGCATCATTTCCTTTCAGTTCCTCCTCTCAAATTTCCATCAATTGATCAACAGAATGACTAGAAAGGTTAAGATAGCCTTTAACCGAACACCGCACTGCAAGCTAATTGTGCATGGCCACATTTCTGCAATCAGTGATTTTCAATTGTCCGTTTTGACAAAAGCCCTCCCTCGAACCAGGTGGAATCATATCTTAGCACCGTAACTATGCAAGCAAGTCTGTCAACTCCACTGGATGCCTAACACTGCTTGGAGTGATGTGCGCATGGGTATAGTATGACTCTGTACTGTAATGGGAAATGATTCATTGTCAAAACCAAAAACCAAGATCAACAAGTGTAAGGGATGGGGTTAAACAAGCTACATAACGTAAACTGCATTGAGCGGTGGCAAGGACGAAGAGCTTTACCGAGCAGCAGATGGCTTATGGAGATGGAGGGATTGTAAACTTGCTTAATGTGTTCACTACGTGTGTTTACCTTGACCATTCCTTCTGAGGCCAGATCTGGATAGGCTCCACCTGCTGGTGAGTCTGTGGTTCTTGCCATAGGTGTTTAACAACCCCTGAAGTCTACACAAACACACACATACACAAATTGTAATATTACCTTTACTTTACTGTATCACTTTAGGCGTTATCCATGCTAGTTGTTGGCGTTTTTTCTACTCACTTTTGTACTTTCTGTGACAGCTGTTGACTTTTAATCTATGTTTACATATGGCCCCCACCTTTGTAGAATCTGCACTCTTGATTCTGTTAGTCCTTCAAGCACATATTATCTGTGTCAATAGAAGAATACATCATTGGCCTTGTGTTCTTGTAATATAAACTCATGTAAATTGGGTCTATTGTAAATATTTATTCATTTATAAGCTTGAGCAGTTATTGAAACCGCAGTGTCGATTTGTTCATGATTGACTTCAGTGAGAAAGATGATGCATGAGTCCCTTTATGGACTTGCCAGCACGGTGAATTGGAAGCTACAGGTTACAAGCTTCAAGAGTCTTGACTTGTTTGACCCGACACACCCACACACTCTTACACGTGTATCCCACGCAACTCACACGAAACCCACCTCACATGAGAGTGCGGATGGATGGAGAGGTCAGAGTGAGCTCCAGCTTTATGAGCTCCCATCAATACAGCACTGATAATACCCCTGCCTGCAACACATTAAAAAACACACCATGTAACATACGCACACACAGTACCTTTGGCTCTCTGGCAATCAGGGCCACTGAATCACTACACATCATTCTCTATGGGACCCTGTGAAAGAGACAGAGAACACATAGATAACAATTGGACGTACATGTGGCATACATTGCATCAGTGGTTGCATTTAAAGACATGTCTGTTAATGTCCCCTATCTGTCCGCTGAATGGGTAACACCATGTTTATTGAGCCTAGGCCCATGACGTATTTGCAAGCATTTATATATTTGCAGTATTATTGAAATGGAGTCTGTGGTCCGACATTTCACAGAAAGAACTGCGTTATTAAGTTACTGCCAATTGCCTAACACGCAAAACACGAGTTGGAGTATTCACACATGACATCCATGTGACCACTGTCGTCCATCAAAAAAGCCTCTACAAAACACGACGGTCATTTTTCTGACAATCGGTCAGTTTTAAAACTAACTGCTAAAGATTAAATGAAGAGCTTGCGGCGAACGCACTACTACTACTACTACTTTCCTTTTGGCGCAACTCAATTCGTGTGCAGCAAGAATATCCCGATCATAGAATTGTGGAAAAGGCAATTATTGCCTGACTCTTTATTGAAACGCCCATAGTCTTGTTTTTTGGTGCCCCCCCCGTATTCTGAGACCTGTGGTTTGCTGTTACCTCCAGTAAACGAGTGTCGCCAATCAACCATGACTGAATCTTATGGATTGACACTAGATTGTGGGTTGTAACATTCTTGCATGTAATAAATACAATTAATTAATGTCCTTGCTTTGGCAATGCTGTACATCTAACATCCATGCCCATAAAGCAAAGCGGAAAATGAGATTGGATTTTGTGTATATGTGGAGCAGTGCGGGGGGGGATCGACAGTGGTTTAAAATTCAACTCACTCCTCGCTTGTACATGACCATAGCCTGTGTTAGTGCGCCTCCGCTCTCACGACACAATTATTAAGTAAACTCTGATAACCAACAAAGGTTGATGAAGACGTGGGAGCGCTTCGACTGGGGGGAAGGAGCTGAGAATTAAGAAGAGCGAGGAGATGCAAGAGCCAGAGATGGAGAGAAACAGGAGTTTGCTACTTGGCGTTTTTTTCTCCTCGCTATCCGCCCACACAGGAGATAGTTTGAAAATGGACATGAAATGAGAAGTGAATACAGAAAAAAGGGTTTGAGAAGCATGAACATTTATGATTAATTTGTTTCATAAGTCAAATAACACAAAACTATTTTAATAATATGTAGATACTAATTTTAATCCTGCATATTTGCGGTTGCCGCTTCTCTAATGTGAGGATTTCTTCTCCTTTTCATATCACCTTACTGCTTAATACCATCGTAATAGTGACTATGACTTATGGTCATACCAAGTAGTGCTCTGTCAATTCATTTTTGGCTTCAGACTAAATGATTCAAAGACTAATCAATATATCATAGACCATTATTGCTGCCCTGTAGACATCATTCGTTGAGGTTTTGTTTCAATGGAGTTTATCTCACAATTCAAATTCCTATTTCACGTTTAGTTCTTATATTTATATCTTATTAGCGCACCAAATATGGATTAATCCGCAGCTGAAAATATCTCCCCGACAAACATGCTATTTAACTCCATTAGATTTGAAAGGTTTTACCAAAATGACACACAACAAAACTACTACTCTGCCCAGCCCAAGCTTAAACTTCTTAGGTTTTGTTAAAAATATATTGTGACCAAAAAGATAGACCTGTGAACATGGTGTGTGACTTGAGTTTTCCTTTAAATAAATAATCATTCTGTCAATGTATTTCCATTATTAAGGTCACAGTTAAGGAGGTCTGTGTTAGTTTGCCATTGAACTGACTTTTCTGTATTGGTTTTTATATTAGTTTACATTTGGGTTCCCAAAATGTCCTTTTGCACAAAAAAAGGAGGCTTTGGAGTTGGATATATTGTGTCTATTTCCTGACTTTGTTGAAAATAGCATAATGCGGGCTTAATGCCTTTACACAGCGGGGGTGTGACGAATAAACGACACGGAAATTGCAAAAAAGATGTGGCCCTGCGAATCCTATATGTCTAAGGCTTTTATTGTGAAAGGTGATCACAGAAGAAGTGGATCTCGCTAACTATTTATATATTTTCATAATTTAGACACCCCGTTTAATGAATCTTAACAGTTATGTTCTTAACATTGTAAAAGTGTAGCTGGAACAAAAAACACAAGATTTTAGTAATAAAACTGCAAACAATGACTTGTCATATAAAAGAACACAATAAAATATACAATAAAAATAAAAGCTTTCATGTTCTGGTATACTACATAAATTAACGCTTTCTAGCAGGCTCATCTCCTTAAATATCAGGAAACATCAGGGAAGAACCAGAATTAAAGCAATAGAACCAACAATGGCCTCGAGGAGCCTGTCCAAGGGAACGCTTGTATAGCATATAGAACAACAACATACAGTCACTATTTGCCAGAATGGAGTCAACACATCACTCCTTGCCTGCATTGTGAAAGCAGGGGGTGAAAACAACATGAAGTCCAGGGCGAGAAATACAGAACAAGGAGAAAGAGGAAACAATCCATTTCAGAGATTGTTCTCTGCATAATCTCAAACCTTTTTGGGTTTTGTGACCATCACCGAAAACACAGACAAGAAGACAGCACAGTGGTTTGTCTTGTAGTGGAGCACCTAATACATCACACAGAATAAATCCACATGCAAATGAAGAAAATGTGCTGGAAATAGACACCCTTAATGTTTTACTCTTTCTTTTTTTAACCATCACTATTATCTGTTCAGCAAAGAAAGAAACCTATTGACTATCATTTAAATGTGGTCCCTTTTTACTACTACTTTTATTAATGATAGGTTTATGTGTGTTAACAACCTGCAATTCTTTCTTTCCTTTTCATAGAGTTGTGTGTACTCATTATCTTTATGCACATGTAAATGCCCCCCCCCCTTTTTTCCCCCTTGTGGGGTCCTTTGGTGCTTTTCATCTTCTTGTTCTTTTATTTGTAGATGTACATTTGTACGTCTACAAATTTGTGTTTGTGTTATTGCTATGCGCAGAGGGATCAATCTTCATTGCGCTGATTGACGGTATTTCAGGAAATTTGGGAATCATGCAGCGGCTTGTTACTCACAGGGACAGTCAGTGCCTTTCATCTCCTCTCTCCTCTCTCTCTCTCTCTCTCTCTCACACCACACACACACACACACACACACACACACACACAATAAACACAATACACAAACACAACACACACACACGACACACACACCACACACACACACACACACACACACTCAACACACACAAGGATAAACAATACACCAAATAAGCCACACACCACACACACAACCACACAACACACAACATCAACACACAGAAATCTGGAGCCATTTTGTTTATTCTATAGAGCTAGTTTTAGCCAACAACCTTGTCCAACATCAATCAAGAGTAGAGAAAGAACACAAATCTCCCTGATGAATGGAAGTCAGCAATGGCTTCTAAACTGCTGCAATGCAACTCCCTCATTAGCTCTGGTTCTGAGCAGCCAAGGACTCCTTTGGAAGAGGAAGAAATATGGAAATGCATAATGTATACACAGAAGAAAGTACTCCCTCTCCTCAGTTCAACGCATTCGAACCCCGGCGGCAGGCGACCGTGCAGCCGCAGAGAGGAAAATGACATGAACTGTTTCTTAAAGAGGCCCCCTACAAACATCATGCAAGAATGAAACAAACGATGCAGAGTCAGAGAGGAAAGCGAGAAAATGTAAAGATGGTGCGTTTCCACCACAGGGGCTTCATTCAGAACCTCGAAAAAGGTGATTAATAAATGCATATTGGACCATGGGTATGTACCCATGGTGCCGGCCACCGTCCTGATGGAGCACATCTTGGGCTAAATCTAACATTTCGTAGTGGATTTCACACTAACTAAATGAAAATAAAATGTAAGCTTTTAAGCAAAGTTGCAATTTGAACAAAGGTCATTAAAGTTCTGCTGAGATTTATCTATCTATCAGAACATGTAATCGGCTGCAACTCCACATTATTTTCCCTTATCGATTAACTGACGATTATTTTTCTGATTAATCGTTTGGTCCATAAAATGCCGAAATGTGATAAATGTGCATCTCCAGTTCATCTCCAAAGTCCAAAGTGAATGTCTTTAAATGTCTTGTTTGTTCGTGTACCAAAACCCAAATATATTCCCTGTTTATATGAAAATGAATGGAGGATTCAAATCACTTTATAATACATATACACAGCATCCAGCACGCACACAGGTGAAAATGTAGTCTCTGCATTTAAGCCTAGTTTTAATCCTGGTAGCAGGAGCAGCTATTATACTACACACTGCGCCCGGGGAGCAGTGTGGGGTCCGGAGCCCTTTTTGTTTACGGGCACCTCATCAGAGGTCAGGAGGTCGCATAGTTTTCCACCTCTGTGATATGATATAAAGCAGAAATCTATGTCTATATTTAAGGAGTTTTAAACAGTCCTGACAAATGACAGTTTAACCCTCGATTAAAATAGTTGCTGTCGACCACTGACCTATAAGTCACTAATCTTACAACAGCCCCCCCCCCCCCGCTATATTATCAATAAAGTGGGCAAAAGGAAATGGAATTTTTTAAGAGAAGATGTCTACACCGTGAAGCAGATTTAGAATGAACACCAGACTTGCTGTTGCGACCTTCTCTTAAAGCCTCTCAGAAAAGATATCATGTGACTAAAATGTTTCTTGCCTGGCTCTAGTAGCCGTGTCCACTACACATTAACCTACACGCTAAGAGTTTCAATCAGCTTCTCTTGAGGGATTCTCCCTGTATGGCAAACTGCAGGGAAGCAGATGGCTGGAGATGTTTTGGGTATGCCCAAATTAATTGCAATCACTTCAACATGAAATCACTGCTGTTGGCACTCCAACTCATAGATTGAACGGTATCTAACAGTGTACAGTATGTATCCAAGAGGGAAGCTTGGCTGTTGGGTGACAGTGGGGTTGGCAGCTGAAAGACAGCATATCATTGAGCTGAACTGAGGAGGTACATTTACCTGTGACATACATAACAAAACATGTAAATATACTGTCATAGACCATAAAACCAATATTACTGCGGCAACCTAATCAACCTAAATATTTAATGCACAATTTGCCTTAAAGATCATAACTTAAAATGAAGAAGTTTGAATGCTCTAAAAACTAAAGACTTTACAATTCATTGTAATTCAAAACTTATGTAATTAAACTCGCTGTAAGCTAAACCACATAATAAAATAAACTAAAAATGCTAAAATGTATATCTTTATAATCAAAATATTTTGGGAACGCAGTTATTTGGCTTTCTCGATTTAAAAAGTGTTAATAACCACTTTCATATCTGTTCACTTAAGGCTACAGGCAGCAGCCGAATTGGCTTACATAAGACTGAACAGGACGAACAGCAGGGACTCTTGGGTTAAAAAGGGTTTAAATGCATTATTACGTCAAACTAACAAAATAGAACTTCTTAATTTAGTGAGCTTCAGAGGTGCTGTGGGCAGATTTGTTACCTTTGGACAGAAAGCGTGCTAGCTTTTACCCACTACGTACGCTAAGATAAGCTGACGAGTCACCCTGCTGCACCTTAATCTGCCATCCCCCCCCCCGCCGCCCGCTCCGGACAACTGACTGACAAAGCATATTGATTAGCGGTGGATCTAGCGAGCACTTAGCAGCTAAAGAGATTTCTCCAGTATAATTAGAGTTCAGATTGTATTAACATCATGGGGTGGACACGAACACAACAACTTCTAATTCATGTTTAAGGTTTGCCTCGCAAAACTGCTGGATGTGTTAACAAGCTTGTGTTTTGCTAACAATTCACTATATAAACTTATAATTTTGTGTTTAGAGCTGGTTTCTTCTGCCCAACGACGATCTGTTTGCGTGTATATAAATATAATTATTAATGATTTTAATACGTTGAGGGTTTTAAATTTCCCTGACTTTGTCAGACTTATTTTATGATCAATAAGACCTGGAGATATGCTCTGATTCAAGTAGCAGCATGTTTAAACTACCAATTGTGGAGCTGTTCCCTACCTATTTTTCAAATATACACAATAAGAAATAATGTGTTGCCGGGACAACTCGAGCCCACCAGCCAGAATATTGAATATGTAAAACACTGTACCCAAGAGGCAAGACCTCCGATTGCCACCAAGCAGAACTTTGTGCTTTGTTAGCCTGAGGTTCCTCGGTGACCAGCAAAAGGTCATATGGATCAAAAAGGGCAGAGATTCTGCTACCAACCCGTACAACTGCTCCAATCATTAATGAAATCACTGAATACCTCCGACTTCTGCCTCCAAGTTTCTCATCTGACTTACAATGGAATAAGATTCATTTATTCATACATTAGCAAATTTAAAAAAGCAATTCAATGAGTATTTAATATTAACTTCGAGACATCTCGTAAAGGAGTGGTTAAGACGCAGTTTAGGCAATCGGTGAAGTGTGTGTTTATACAGACGAATAGTACACACACACTTAAGTCTGCCTTGGGCATTTATATATGCATGAAAAACAATAGAAACCCAGCAAGACCAATTGAAAGGTTCACTGGTTCCCTTCTTGTCCCATGTGGACCCAGCAGACATTTGGTCTATCACCCATTGTTTCTCAAACGCTTTTCAGACCATGGACCACTTAACCAATAAAAAAACACTCATGACCACCTAACTCCCCAAATATCCAAAAACAATAGGCTGCTTACCACTCCAACAATATATTACAAATGACAGCCTAATATGAATCTTTCTGTGACCACAGCAACACGTTTGCTACTGAGAGATAACGCAAACTGTGAGGTCCCTTCGTCATGTTGTTTTTAAATTCATCACGTTTTTCTCTCCAAACAGCCTGAAGGTTTTCCCAAAGTAATCCTTGTGTTTACTCTCAACAGTCCGCTTGAGTTTGGGCGGGTTTCATAGCCTCGTCGCCACCGACTCCCGTAGCCAAAACACAGTGTGATTGGGATCCTCTTCATCTCCAGTCCAAAAACTCCACATTTGATTTGGTTAATCGCTGTGCTACTTTCTCTTCACTTTAGCGCTGACTTTCCACTTGCAAGCAAAGATTTTTCACAGCTTTCATTCAGCCGGGTGGAGGTGGACGGCGAACCGCTCTCCTGGGACTCAGTAACCCACGACCACTTGTTGTCGCTGCTGAATCACCTGCATCTGACGAATGCACCTTCACTGTCGCGTCAGATCTTGATTTAACTTTCTTTTAACTGACCCTGTCTACAGCCATCCATCATCTTGTCAGTTCACCGCACAGATCATGTATGGACGTACGAATCGTAAAACAAACCTACATAACTAGGCTACATCTATGTCTACACTCACGTCTATACTCGTCATTTTAACAGTTTGAAAACACTTTAAACCTGATATATATTAATTTCAATGTGACATTTTACCACTATACTCACTGACCACCAGTCATCCGCGGACCACTCTTTGAGAAAGACTGGGCTAGGCCACCATGTCAAGTTTATTTGAATATTTCTTTTTACCATAAGCATATCCAATAACTTAACATAGAAACAGGGCTTAATCAACACTCAGTCACAAAACAAAATGATACTTATTACACTAACTCACAAATAGGATTGAGATAAGTCTGTTGCCAAAAGGCATTTTAAGGAAATCTTGTGTTGCAGGCCAACTCAAGGTGCAGCAGGCAAAAGGACCTTTGTCTACACCTGGAAACCAACAACTCAGCACTGCTATCAGCACAGCCTTTGTTTGTGAAAGGCTTGTCTGGGGCCAGTAAAAAAAAAGATATTCCTAAATAATACAGCTTCTGTTATTTTTATCCTTTTTATTACCATAAAAAACAACATGAAAACCAAACCAAACAATGAATTAACCTACAGTGAGGATTCATTGTTTAGCAAAGCCTCATCCTTTCAATCCCATCCAATCACCTGTCCACCTTTGGTTCTGCAATGGCTGCAAACCTGTGGTATAGTATCCTGATCCTTATCCCCGGTGTCTTAATCCTGTAATACAGCAGTACAGGCTCTGAATCATTTATAGACTTGACTACTGACTTGACCTGACAAAATAATGCCTTTGGAAAAGAACCATCTTGTTTGAAACCCTCGTGATAATAACACAGGATGTCCAATTTGACCATATAACTCCCCTCTTATGGCGCATTTGCCACTGCATGGTACGACACGGCTCTACTCAACTCACTCTGTTTTGGTTTTCCATTAGAAAAGTTGACGATAGTAACCTTGTACTTTGGTTTTAGTTCTGCCTGGGTTGAGGTTTCCAAGCAACCTGAACATAAGTTGGAGTTAAAACAATGCAGAGCCCCTGAAAGGTCAGAGGGAATCGTCCACTACTAAATGCACAACCCACCACTGCAATTTTTGTATTCACTTTTATACCACAAAGCTATATAAACTACGCCATACACTTTATAGTTTTTATACTTAGCGGACAGATATCAAGTGGGAGCGATCCTTCACATCCTAACCCTCTCCAAGAAAGGCAAAAAAAAACTTCTGATTGCCCCCTTTAATTGTCTAGTACAAAGTCAGCCGTCAGTAAGTGTAGGATAGTATACTGTAGCTCAGGGTTGATCAGGCCCTATATTTTATTTAGCTTTGCTCAGTTGTCAGATTAATGTGTCATTTGTTTTCACTTGGTAATCTCAGTGAATGGGGTTAAAGCAGTTACAGTGTGCTATGCAAAGCAGTTTACCTTTGAACTGATTCTACCTGAGCCATCTGTTCCCGTCGCCCTGCACCATGCGTCACTCGCCAACTGTAATCAAAGATGATCAATAAACAAGCATAAAGCAGGTGAGGGCTGACTTGCGGAGGGCAGGGACGGAGGCAGGAAGCAGTTTTTCTTATTTGTTTAGTCCTCCGGCCTAATAACACAGTCGGTTTGCCTGTGTGTTCTTGTGGCGCTCTGTCAACAGGAAAAACAAACAGTAATGTTTACTACGCGTGCACAAACCACACACACACTGACTAATGAAAGAGGGCACATTTCATAAATAGATGGCACACATCTGTTACGAAAAGCAAAACTGATTAGAATACATAAACCCTTGACTCTTAATCTCTGCACGAGGAGAGAGTAGAGACGGCCACCCCTGAAAGAAAGAGTACCATGTAATAACACTGAAGTACAATTCATGACAGCATTTACCTTGTGCTGTTCTAGTATACCGCCCCGAAGGTGGTTATACTGTAAATATATACGCTTTGTGAACGGCATCGCGTCTATTTGCCTTTGTTTTTTTTTGTTTTTGGCAAAAAGGAGCGAGAAATCCATCTTCACAGAGAAGAAGTGTGGGAAAATGATTTACAGGAAGTGTTGATATGAACCAATTGAGACATCTGTTTGGACCCGTGCTATGGACATTTTCCAGCTGGCAGGATGACTGGGCTGTGGCTTGCAGCAGACCTGCTTGCTGCGTCTGCCCCCAGAGATTACGGCTGAGCTAAATTTGACCAATTGAAAGCCATTTACCAGAGAACGCCATGCGACTCCCTGCAAACAGAAATGAATTTCAGCCTCCGCTTCATTTACTTTTCCCCCCTCAAAATTAAAGCACTGATTTGTGACACAAGATGAGATCCAGTCTGAAATCTTTCTGTCTTTTTCTTGCTTCTCACCTTTCATTCCTCCTTTTACTTCTTCCTCTCTGCTCTTCCTTCTATCCTAACTTCATTTTTATAAGTATATAAGTATTAGTCTGTCCTTCACTTTGTTTTTCTGTCTTTCCTTTTGGTCCTTCAACCTATCCTACATCTTTGTTCTTCTTCTTCCCCTCCTGCTCTCTGTTTTTCTTCTTTCTTTTTTCTTCTTTCTTTCTTTCTTTTTCTTCCTTCGCTCTTTCCAGCCACCAGCCTTATCTTTATCCCTCTCCAATATAAAGTCCATTTCTCTCCATACTGCATGCCCCTCCTTTCCCTCCATATTTATCTCTCGCGGTCCTTTTCACCTCTCTCCAAACTATTCTTCACTACCTGTTTCTTCCACTCCCTCTCACACTCTCAGTCTCGCTGTCACTCGTGTCCTAAACAGTCAGAATAAATCCGACGTCAAAACATCTCCGCCAGCAAAACTCAAACGCAGTGGCCGAGAGAGTGGACTTGACCAGCATCAGATTTATGTACACAGCTGCGAGTCTGCCATCAGTACCTGACAAGGCCACACACTCTTATTAATGTTTTTTTACTGAACTTTGTTGATTGATTTTATCCCAACAATTTACATTTCTGTGGTGTAAATTTATTTTCATTTCCTTCACTTTTTGCAAAGTAATGATGGTTTATTCATGATTGAAATTTCATCCGAAGTGATGTCGTCTGATGTGCGTTAGCATTTTCTCCATTCACAAACAACACCCCCAGGGTTTTCCTTAGCGCTCACCTAAGAAGTTTTTGCGTCATCCGAAGCCCGATGAACCCCGTAAAAACAATGTGGAGGGCATCTGGACAAGCCTACGCACGGCAAACAGCCGGAGGAAGGGGTGGAAGATGTTGAAAACGAGGCCTGTGATTCACCGATACTGTTTTCATCCTGCCAAAGGCGTCATATTCACATCATCACATTCCATCTCTGCACAGCCCACATGGGCAAGAGAAGGACAGCATGAATACAACCTTATTTTTCACATCTAGCTCGGTGTCATTGACAGTTCTATTCGGATCAATACAAGAATTTGGTGATTGTGTAAGCAGAGGGAGACCAACAAGAACGTTTTGTCCGAGTTGAACAAAGTCCGGTTTTATGATGCTTTGCACTCTGCCATAGTGTGACAGACTCCACCCCAAATCCACTTTGTTTGTGGCTAACCTCTAATATGTTTTGCTAAGGCCGTACGGCTAACATTGTCAGGGCCGAACTTCGCTTAGGAACTTTGGTGCATTTCTGTGTATCATCATGTTCAAACTTGTATTCTCCTGCAATGCACTGGACTGGGGAAACCCCTGTACCATCACGGTTTTCTGTACAATAACACAACTGTTACACTACTAGTGAGTGTAAAATTAAGGATAAGGGACTGAAAGATAAGGCCAAATGATTACTTAGCTTGATTCAGTTTAAATGCTTGTGTTTTTTGTCTTAAGGGGGAGAAACACAAACTGTAGTGCTGTGAATTCGGTGCCTAGCATTGATGCCTGAATGCTTCTGTGATGTCCTACTTAACAATATTAACAAGCTTAAGAGATAAGAAGCTGAAGGTCCATACACTTCCAACACATAGTTTTTGGTCATTTCCGGCCCAAAGTCTTGTTTTCTTCCCCTCCAGACAAAGGTTCCTACTCTGACTCAATCCCCACAGACCTATAAAGTGGATCGATTTGTGAAACTATTTTTTTATGGATAACCAATATCCTATTTTTGTCTCAAGCTCATATTTAACCCTTTAACTTAACTTCCAGGTGAAAAAAATAACTTTCAGCTGAACTCAATAAGAACGCCGTGTCAAGGTCAGATCTCCACTCAAGCCACATATTAGCTTCTGCTGAACTTTAGTCTGTATTTCTGCACTAAACAGACAATAAAAAAAACACTAAACACTAACTAAGACTGCAGATTTTGCCCCCATCCTTGTACTCATTGGAATGGGATCTCTTTAGTTACAGCGATTAACAACAAAAAGAGAAATTCTAGTATTTGTCAAGCTGAGCCTTCTTCTTTTATATTTATCCAAAATTGGTCACAATAACATTTTCTCACTACCTCTTGGACAGACTTCGGAAATGCAAGAACAACATAGGGGCAATGTCCGGCTTTACAAAAAACTTCAGTTTAACAGAAATGATCTCAAACGCTTTGTGTCCCACCAAAACACAGAAAGTAGTCCGCTGAAGCCATCGTTGCTAACTGCGTAGCACAGTAGATCGACTTCCTGTTCCCATTTGTTCACTTTCAATGAACTTGCTTACACGTCGTCGCCAATGAGAGTTTCCAAATTGCAAAACTTAAAAACATTGCCGTTGCCATCAACTGCCACCGTAGAATAAAGGTATACTAATCACTCTACAACTGTGATGATGGGACTACTTTCTGTGTGAACTTTGTGAAGAGATACTGTGTACTGTTTGAACTTTTGCATTCTTGTACTGCTTATCTTGCACGGCAGCTGGATTCTCGCAATATCACAAGAAAATCCATATCGTCAGGCCTCAAGTAATGCGTTTGTGTCATGATTATGTGACCAATCAGCGTCCTGTACTGTTTGACATTTTCCTAATCTCTTAGTTGTTATGACTAACTGATAAGACGCAGGTGGAGAAATACCCAAATTTCCCTTTTACCTCTTTTATTGTGTGTGTCTCTTTAGGACTTTCTTTGGACTCGAGCAGTTGCTTGTAACAGCATGATGTGTCAGAGTCTTCAACAAACAACATGTTGTCCATAAAGATGTCCACATTGACTATCAGATATGAAACTGAGAGAGAACAGAAAATGAAGGCTATTTTGGGGGCAAAGCAGTGATTTGCAGGGGATAAGCTTTAGGGTGTACACGTGGGAATAACACATTGCAAAATGTAATTGCCACTTTCCCATCGTCAGGCAGCTGTTGTCAACACAATCAAACGGCTGCGAGGGACGAGGTGAGCAAATGCAGCCCGCAGCACTGGAGATGGTGGTGACTCCGAGATAAACAAGATCCTGTCGAGGAAGAAACGTCTGTCTGGGCCTGAGATTTAATATTCAGCACAGCTCCCGCCTCCGACTCACAATTGCAAAACCATCTGAGAGGCTGAGCACAACACAGTAGAAAGAGGCAGAGGGGAGAGAAGGGAAAAGTAACAGGTATGACAGTTCAAAGGGCAAACAATAGACCTGGAGGAGAGAGTTGTGAGCTGCAAACGGACATAATGGGGGGGCGGGGGCAGGAATATAGGGCCTAAAGGGGTAGAAATGGGGTTAGAGAGAAGTGGATGTGATGGATATAGCATGAAAAGGACAGAAGGGTAGAAAGGCCTGGAGAAAAGAACAGAGCCAGAGAGATGATAGGAGAAATTGTTTGTTTATAGTAGGTGGCGTGGAGAATAGACGCTACATTAACAACATGACAGATGAGGGACAGAGACGAGGCAGGGAGACCAGGGTTTGAGTGACGGGTATGACAGTGGTGAGACCGAACATTGGGAGATAGTAGACTTCAAACAACACACACGCAGATGAGAGAGAGTGTCTAGAGGAGAGAGCAGGGTCTGAGTGACGGATGTGATGGGAGTGAAACAGAAGTAGGAAAGGAGGTAGTGCGGTGGTGTTACAGATATGACAGTACAAATGGTGTATTCTGCTGTACATGAAAGAAGCAGAGTGGACAGCGTGGAAATAGCAGCTAGTGCTGAACTTGTAACTCACAAAAAGTTCAATGACACTGAGTACCTCTATTATTCATAATCAAGTAATCAAACAGATGTGATGTTGAGTATTCTGTCCACGCCAGAGCAATCATGTACCAACTAAGATTTGTCCTTTGTCCTTGTCACTATAAGTTGCAGTTTGATTGATGGATGGATGTCATGATATTTTTTGAAATTGGTTGGTACTAGCGTAAGGACACATCATATTTTGTTTTATAAGTAGAAAAGATTGTTGGATCATGGTATAAAAATAAGTGGAAATTGATGTTACTGCATTTCTTTTGGCATATATTGGTAAATATGTGCACAATATGAGTGGTCTAAATAGGTAAAAAAAAAAAAAAAAAGGCATTTGTATTGCATCTCGACTGTACGTTGTGGCAGTGGGGTGTGGTCAGGGCGCTGGCTGCTGGGGAGAGATGGGAGTGTCTCAGCTGGAGACCAGACAGCTGGACAGAATCAGGTGATCAGTCACACAATAAAAACATGGTGAAGGCCTGGCTCTGTTCTTCCTGCAGTAGGCTGGGTCCCGGACCGTCAACGTGGAGCTCACGGCCATAGGACATTGTTTTAAAAGTGCCTGAAAAGGCTGAATTGAAGTTGTGAATAAACTGTTAGTTTACCACATCCCTCCTCTTCAGATGACTCTGGTATTGTGAGTCTTCTGCAGAGTGTGGAGCAAGATCATGGCCCAGTCCTTGATGAATTAGTTAACTGGTGTGACCACTTTCCTCCGAATAAATGTGGCTAACACCAACAAAATGTTTATTGTTTTTCTTCCCGTTGCCCCTGCACCATGTGAGTCAGTGGAAACCGCGCAACAAAGGTAAGTATTTGGGCACTGTTCTAAACGAGAAGCTAAAAAAAGGGAACAAACTGGAAAGATATTGTCAAGCTGTGCCTTAACTGGTTCTACCCTTAATGACCTGTAGCAGCTGATGAAGTGAGGGTCATCTCAAAGGCACAAGCTATTGTTTTGGACCCTCAACATCCTTTACATGTTGAGTTCCAAATGCTTCCATCGGGGCGGAGGTTCAGTCTCCACAAAGGTAGTACGAACAGATACAGATCGTCCTTTGCTCCATGTGCTATTGGTTTTTATAAACAAACTATAACTCCATATATCATGTCATTGCTTCTTCTTTTTCCATGATTCATGGTGACAGTGTAGGAGATATGAATCTTGTGCTGTGTTGTGTATGATGCATTGTGTGTTGTGTACGATGTATTGTATTTATTGCGTATCTACTGTCTGTGAAGCAAATTGTTCTTCAGGGACATTAGAGTTTATGAATCTTGAATCTCATTGGATTATTTACACCCACAAAAGATTGGCAGCACTTCCCTACAGGCCAAGTCATCATTTTTAGACTGAACTGAAAATTACTTTTGTTACTTAAAGTTGACGAGCTGATTCGCCGGTGAATTCCGATTTGATGAAATTCTATTAAATCCCCATCGCTTTTGTTCAGAAAGCAGACTTATAATGAAAGTGTCATCAGAGATCGTTATGATCGTTTGGATAGCGATATTAATCTTTTGTAGAACAGAACAAAATGTAGACGATGAAACTTATCAGGCTCATTCAGAAACCATCCTGTACCATCTCTAAATTCTTCAAAGTTTCATCCAACTGCAGTTTACAGCTCTTTAGTCTATATTCTCTCCAGAAGCTCCTGAATCCCAGCAACTCATCTGCTGGTTTTGACCTCTAAGTATTCAAATTAAGGTGTGAAACTATTGTTAAGGTAACAATAGAAGTGACTCCAAATGAAACATCCTGAAAGTCTCAAGTCTCTCGTCTCTTACAGAGCCATCTAACGTACCCTTCTGAGAACACATTTGGAAGCTGCTCAGCTCCATGCGTCTCCAATTTGCCAGAGTGACCAAGTGACAGCTCCACAACTATGCTAATCAACATGAACAATCACTGTTGGACTGATCAATCACTACAACCGGTCCGCAGCCTTGCTGTGATTGACGGGACAATCAACAACACAATCTTAAAAGCAGGGAAATCTTGGACTGACGAGCAGATGGACTCACAGAGCCAAGTTGTGATATTGACAGCTAACTGCTGAAACGTAATCTGGCTGACTGTAAGATTGATTTTCTGTAGTTGTGGTGGTGGAGCGGCATCAATAGTCTTTCAGTTTCCTCCTCTCAAATTTCCATCAAATTGATCAACAGGAATGACTAGAAATGTTAAGATAAGCCTTTAAACCGAACAAAGCACTGCAGCTAATTGTGCATGGCAACATTTCTGCAATCAGTGATGTTTCAATTGTCCGTTGACAAAAGCCCTCCCTCGAACAGTGAATCATATCTTAGCAACCGTAACTAGGCACAGCAAGTCTGTCAAAGCACTGGATTCCTACACATGCTGGAGTGATGTGCGCATGGGGTTATAGTAAGACTTCTGTACTGTAAGGTGGAATGTATCATTTTCAAAACCAAAAACACAAGATCAAAAAGTGTAAGGGATGGGTTAAACAAGCTACATGAACGTAAACTGCATGTGAGCGGTGCAAGGACAGAAAGCTTTACGTAGCAGCAGTGCTTATGGAGGATGGAGGATTGTAAACTTGATTAATGTGTGCACTACGTGTGTTACCTTGACCAGTTCCTTCTGAGGCCAGATCTGGATAGGCTCCACCTGCTGGGGAGTCTGGGTCTGAATGCCATAGGTGTTCAAAAACACCTGAAGTCTACACAAACACACACAGACACAAAATTGTAATATTACATTTACTGTATAACTTTAGGCGTTATACATGTAGTTGTTGGCGTATTTTCTAACTCACTTTTGTACTTTGCTGTGAGCAGCTGTTGACTTTTAAATCTATGTTTACAGATGCACCTTTTGTAGATCTGCAGCTCTTTGATTCTGTTAGTCCTTCAAGCTACATATAGCTGTGTCAATAGAAGATGAATACATCCATTGGCCTTGTGTTCTTGTAAATATAAAACTCATGTAAATTGGGTCTATTGTAAATATTTATTCATTATAAAGCTTGAGCAGTTATTGAACCGCAGTGTCGATTGGTTCATGAGTGGACTGCAGTGAGAAAGATGATGCATGAGTCCTTATGGGACTTGCCAGCAGCGGTGATTGAAGCTACAGGTTAACAAGCTTCACAGAGTCTTTTGACCTTGTTTGACAGACACACACACACACACTCTTACACGTGTATCCACGCATACTCACACGAAACCCACACTCACAATGAGAAGAGTGACGGATGATGGCAGAGGTCAGAGTGAGCTCCAGCTTTATGAGCTCACATAATTACAGCACTGAAAGACCCTGCCTGCAACACATTAAAAAACACACACATGTATACATACGCACACACATTACCTTTGGCTCTCTGCAATCAGGGCCACGTGAATCACTACATCATTCTCTATGGGACCCTGTGAAAGAGACAGAGAACACATAGATTAACATGTGGACTACATGTGGCATACATTGCATCAGTGGTTGCATTTAAATACATGTCTGTTAAGTCCCTATCTGTCGCTGAATGAGGTAACACCATGTTTATTGAGCCTACGGCCCATGAACGTATTGCAGCATTTATATATTTGCAGTATTATGAAATGGGAGTCTGTGGCGACATTTCACAGAAAGAAATGCTGTATTAAGTTACTGCCAATGCTAACACGGCAAAACACGAGTTGGAGTAGTCACATGAAATCCAATGTGACCACTGTCGTCCATCAAAAAAGCCTCTACAAAACACGACGGTCATTTTCTGACAGCAGGTCAGTTTTAACTACTGCAAAGAGTAATGGAAGAGCTGCAGGCGACCACTACTACTACTACTACTTTCACTTTTGCACACTCATGTCGTGTGCAGCAAAGAATCCGATCACAGAATGGTGGAAAAGGCCAATTATTGCCTGACTTCTTTATTGAAACGCCAATAGTCTGTTTTGGTGCCCCCAGTATTCTGAGACCTGTGTTTGCTGTTACCTCCAGTAAACAGAGTGTCGCCAAATCAACCAGGACTGAAATCTTATGGATTGACACTATTATTGTAGGGGTTGGTACATTCTTGCATTAATAAATACAATTAATTAATGTCCTTGCTTTGGCAATGCTGTACATCTAACATCCATGCCAATAAAGCAAAGCGGAAAATGAGAATTGATTTGTGTATATGTGAGAGAGTGCGGGGGGGGGAGCGACAGTGGTTAAAATTCAACTCACTCCTGTGTAAAATGACCATAGCCTGTGTTATTGCCGCCTCCGCTCTCACACAATTTAAATTAAGTAAAACTCTGAATAACCAACAAAGGTTGATGAAAGACGTGGGAGCGCTCGGCTGGGAGGGAAGGAGCTGAGAATTAAGAAGAGCGAGGGAGATGCAAAGAGCAGAGATGGAGAGAAACATGAGGTTGCTACTCTGGCGTTTTTCTCCTCGATATCGCCCACACAGGGAGATGAGTTGAAATGACATGAAATGGAGAAGTGGAATACAGAAAAAAGGGTTGGAGAAGCATGACATTTATGATTAATTTGTTTCATAAGTCAAATAACACAAAACTATTTGAATAATATTTAGATAATAATTTTAAGCCTGCATATTTGCTGGTTGCAGCTTCTCTAATGTGAGGATTTCTTTCTCCTTTTCATATCACCTTAATGCTTAATAACCCTCGTGAATAGTGACTATGACTTATGGTCAGACCAAGTTAGTGCTCTGGCATTCATTTTGGCTTCAGACTAAATGATTCAAAGACTAATCAATAATATCATAACCATTAGTTGCTGCCCTGTAAGACATCATTCTGTTGAGGTTTTGTTTCAATGGAGTTGATCTCACAATTCAAATTCCCTAGTTCACGATTTAGTTATTATATTTTATACTTATTAGCGCACCAAATATGGATTAATCCGCAGCTGAAAATACTCCCCGACAAACATGCTATTTACTCCCATTAGATTGAAAGGTTTACCAAAAATGACACACAAACAAAACTACTACTGCCCAGCCCAGCTTAAACTTCTTAGGTTTTTGTTAAAAATATATATGTGACCAAAAGGATAGACTGTGAACATGTGTGACTTGAGTTTTCAATTTAAATAAATAATCATTCTGTCAATGTATTTCCATTATTAAAGGGTCACAGTTAAGGAAGGCTGTGTTAAGTTGCATTGAACTGCCTTTTCTGTATTGGTTTTATATTAGTTTACATTTGGGTCACCAAAAATGTCCTTTTGCCAAAAAAAAGGAGGCCTTTGGAGTTTGGATATATTAGTGTCTATTCCTGAATTTGTTGAAAATAGCAGTAATGCGGACTTAAGGCCTTTACACAGCGGGGGTGTGACGAATAAACGACACGGAAATGCAAAAAATGGGCCTGCGAATCCTATATGTCTAAGGCTTTTATTGTGAAAGGTGAGCACAGAAGAAGTGGATCATCTCTACTATTTATATTATTTTCATAATATTAGGACACCCAGTTATGAATCTTAACAGTTATGTTCTTAACATTGTAAAAGTGTAGCTGGACAAAAAACACAAGATTTGTAGTAATAAAACTGCACAATGACTTGTATATAAAAGAACAAAATAAATATAAAAATAAAAATAAAAGCTTTCATGTGCTGTATACTACATAAATAACGCTTTCTAGCAGGCTCAGTCTCCTTAAAATGAGGAAACATCAGGGAAGACAGAATTAAAGCAATAGAACCACATGGCCTCAGAGGGAGCCTGTCAAGGGAACGCTTTATAGCAGTAGAACAACAACATACAGTCACTATTGGCCAGAATGGAGCAACACATCACTCATGTTGCCTGCATTGTGAAAGCAGGGTGTGAAACAACATGAAAGTCAGGGCGAGAATACAGAGAACAAAGGGAGAAAAGAGGAAACAAGCCATTTCAGAGATGTTCTCTGCAGTAATCTCAAACCTTTTGGGTTTGTGGACAATCACCGAAAACACAGACAAGAGACAGCACAGTTGTTTGTCTTGTAGTGGAGCACCTGAAGACATCACACAGAATAAATCACATGCAAATGAAGAAAATGTGCTGGAAAGAGACAACCTGAATGTTTACTCTTTCTTTTTTTAACCAATCACTATTATCTTCAGCAAAGAAAGAAACCTATTTACATAGCATTTAAATGTGTGTCTTTTTACTACTACTTTTATTAATGATAGGTTTATGTGTGTTAACAACCTGCAATTCTTTCTTTCCTTTTCAAGAGTTGTGTGTACTCTTATATTTATGCACATGTAAATGCCTCTCTGTGGGGGTCCTTTGGTGCTTTTCATCTTCTTGTTCTTTATTTGTAGATGTACCATTTGTACGTCTAATTTGTGTGTGTGTATTGTATGCGCAGAGGATCATCTTCATTGCGCTGAGTGACGGTATATTCAGGAAAATTTGGGAAGCATGCAGCGGCTTGTGACTCACAGGAGCAGTGGCCTTTCATCTCTCTCTCTCTCTCTCTCTCTCTCTCTCTCTCACACACACACACACACACACACACACACACACACAAGGAATAAACAATACACAAATAAGCACACACACACACACACACACACACACACACACACCACACACACACACACACACAAGGAATAAACAATACACAAATAAGCACACACACACACACAACACACACACACACACACACACACACACACAGAAATCTGGGAGCCATTTTGTTTAGTCGATAGGAGCTAGTTTTAGCCAACAACCTTGTCAACATCAATCAGAGAGTAGAGAAAGAACACAAATCTCTCCTGATGAATGGAGCAGCAATGGCTTCTAAACTGCTGCAATGCAACTCCCTCATTAGCTCTGGTGTCTGAGCAGACAAAGGACTCATTTGGAAGAGGAGAAGATATGGAAATGCATAATGGAGACACAGGAGAAAAGTACTCCCTCTCCTCAGTGCAACGCAGTCGAACCCCGGCGGCAGGCGACCGTGCAGCCGCAGAGAGGAAAATGACATGAAATGTTTCTTTAAAGAGGCACCCTAAAAACATCAATGCAGAATGAACAAACGATGCAGAGTCAGAGAGGAAAGCGAGAAAATGTAAAGATGTGTCGTTTCCACCACAGGGGCTTCATTGCAGACCTCTAAAAGGTGATTAATAAATCATATTGGACCCTGGGTGTACCCGATGGTGCGGCCACCGGTCTGATGGAAGCACAGCTTGGGCTAAATCTAACAGTTCGGAAGTGGATTTCACACTAATTAATGAAAATAAAATAAAGCTTGTAGAGCAAATGGGTTGCAATTGAACAAAGGTCATTAAAGTTCTGAGATTTATCTATCTATCAGAAGCATTGTAATCGGGCTGCAACTCACAATTATTTTCATTATCGATTAAACTGACGATTATTTTCTGGATTAATCGTTTGGTCTATAAAATGCCAGAAAATAGTGATAAATGTGCATCTCAGTCTCTCCAAAGTCCAAAGTGATGTCTTTAAATGTCTTGTTTTGTTCGTCCAAAACCCAAATATATTCTGTTTAATAATGGAAAATGGAAATGGAGGATTCAAATCAACTTTTAATACATATACACAGCACCGCACACAGTGAAATGTAGACTCTGCATTTAAGCCTAGTTTTATCCTGGTAGCAGGAGCAGCTATTATACATACACAGCGCCGGGGAGCAGTGTGGGGAGTCCGGAGCCTTGTTTAAGGGCACCTCAGCAGAGGTCAGGAGGCAAATAGTTTCCACCTCTGTGATATGATATAAAGCAGGAAATCTATGTCTATATTTAAGAGGTTGTAAACAGCCTGACAAAATGACAGTTAACCTCTCATTAAAATAGTTTCTGTCGACCAACTGACCTATAAGTCAACTAATCATTACAGCGCTATATTATAAATAAAAGTGCAAAAGGAAATGGAATTTTTAGAGAGAAGATGTCTAAACAGTGAAGCAGATTAGATGAACACAGACTTGCTGTTTCGACCTTCTCTTAAAAGGCTCTCAGAAAAGATATGCATGTGAATAAAATGTTTCTTGCCTGGCTCTTAGTATGCCGTGTCCACCTACACATTAAACCTACACGCTAAGAGTTCAATCAGCTTCTCTTGAGGGATTCTACTGGAAATGGCAAACTGCAGTGGAAGCAGATGGCTTGGAGAGGTTGAGTATGCCACAAAAATTAATTGCATCACTTCAACATGAAATAACTGCTGGTTGGCACTCAACATCATAGATTGACGGTATCTAACAGTGTACAGTATGTATCCAAGAGGGAGCTTGGCTGTTGGGTGAACAGTGGGGTTGGCAGCTGAAAGACAGCATATCATTGATCTGACTGAGGAGGTACATTTACTGTGACATACATAACCACAACATGTAAATATACTGTACATAAGACCATAAAACCAATATGACTGCTGCAACCTAAATAAACCTTAAATATTTATGCACAATTTGCCCTTAAAGATTCATAATTTAAAATGAAGAAGTAGTGAATAGCTCTAAAAACTAAAGACTTTACAATTCATTGTAATTCAACTTAATGTAAATTAAACTCGATGTAAGCTAAACCACATAATAAAATAAAAACCTAAAAATGCTAGAAATGTATATCTTTATATCAAAATATTTTGGGAACGCAGTTATTTGCTTTCTCGATTTAAAAAGTGTTATACCACTTTCATATCTGTTCACTATAAGGCTACAGGCAGCAGCCGATTGGCTTAACATAAAGACTGAAAACAGGACGAAACAGCAGGGACTCTGGGTTAAAAAGGGTTAAATGCATTATTACGGTTCAAACGAAACAAAATAGAACTTCTTATTTAGTGAGCTTCAGAGGTGCTGTGGGCAGATTTTGTTACCTTTGGACAGAGCCGGGCTAGCTGTTACCCCAATACTTACGCTAAGATAAGCTGACTGAGTCACACTGCACCTTATCTGCCAGCTCCGGACAACTGACTGACAAAGTCATTGATTAGCTGGTGGATATAGAGAAGCACTTAGCAGCTAAAGAGATTTCGCCCAGTATAATGAGAGTTCAGATTGGATTAAACATCATGGGGTGGACACGAACACAACTTCTAATTCATTTTAAGGTTGCTCCAAAACTGCTGGATGTGTTAACAAGCCTTGTTTTGCTAACAAGTTCACTATATAAACTTATAAATTTGTGTTTAGAGCTGGTTTCTTCTGCCCAAAGAAGATCTGTTGGCGTAGTATATAAATATAAATTATTAATGATTTTAATACGTTGAGGTTTTAAATTTCCCTGACTTTGTCAAGACTTATTTTATGGATCAATAAGACCTGGAGATATGCTCTGATTCAAAGTACAGCATGTTTAAACTACCAATTGTGGGAGCTGTTCCGAACTATTTTTGCAAATACACAATAAAGAAAGAATGTGTGTGCCGGAGGAAAATCGAGCCCACCAGGCCAGAATATTGAATATGTAAACACTGTACACAAGAGGGCAAGACCTCCGAGTTGCCACCAAGCAGAACTTGTGCTTTGTTAGCCTGAGGTTCAGCGGTGAAGCAGAAAAAGGTCATATGATCAGTGCAGAGATTCTGCTACCAACCCGTACAACTGCTCCAATCATTAATGAAATCACTGAATACCTCCGACTTCTGCCTCCAAGTTTCTCAGCTGACTTAAAATGGAAATAAGATTCATTTATTCATACATTAAGCAAATTAAAGCAATTCAATGAAGTATTTAATATTAACTCGAGAACTCTCGTAGAAGGAGTGTTAAAGACGCAGTTTAGGCAATCGGTGAAGTGTGTGGTTATAGCAGGACGAATATTACACACACACTTAAGTCGGCCCGTGGGATTTATATATGGACATGAAAACAATAGAAACCCAGCAAGACGCAATTTGAAAAGGTTCACTGGTTCCCTTCTTGTCCCATGTGGACCCAGCAGACATTGGTCTACACCAGTGTTTCTCAAACTCTTTCAGACCAAGGACCACTTAACCAATAAAAAAACACTCATGGACCACCTAACTCCCCAAATATCCAAAAACAATAGGCCTGCTTACCACTCCAACAATATATTACAAATGACAGCCTAATAATGAGCTTTATGTGACCACAGCAACATCGTTTGCTACTGAGAGATACGCAAACTGTGAGGTCACCTTCGTCATGTGTTTCTTAAATTCATCACGTTTTCTCTCAAAACATCCTGAAGGTTTCCCAAAGTAATCCTTGTGTTTACTCTCAACATGTCGCTTGAGTTTGGCGGGTTTCATAGCCTCGTTCGCCAACGACTCGTAGCACAAAACACAGTGTGGATTGGGATCCTCTTCATCTCCAGTCCAAAAAAATCCACATTTGATGTAATCGCTGTGATACTTTCTCTTCACTTTAGCGCTGGACTTTCCACGTTCAAGCCGAGTTTCACAGCTTTCAGCCGGGTGGAGGTTGGACGGCGAACCGCTCTCCTGGGACTCAGTAACGCACACGACCACTTGTTGTCGCTGCTGAATCACCTGCATCAGGACGATGCACCTTCACTGTCGCGTCAGATCTTTGATTTAACTTTTCTTTTAACTGACCCTGTCTACAGCCATCCATCCATCTTGTCAGTTCACCGCACAGATCATTTATGACGTAAGATCGTAAAACAAACCTACATAACTAGGCTACATCTATGCTACACTCACGTCTATACTCGTCATTTTTAAACAGTTTGAGAAACACTTTAAACTGATAATATATTAATTTCAAATGTGACATTTTACCAATATACTCACGGACCACCAGTCGTCCGCGGACCACTCTTTGAGAAAGACTGGTCTAGGCCAACCATGTCAAGTTTATTTGAATATTTCTTTTTACCATAAGCATGTATCAAATAACTTAACATAGAACAGGGCTTAATCAACACTCAGTCACAAAACAAAATGATACATTATGACACTTAACTCACAAATAGGAATTGGATAAGTCTGTGCCAAAAGGCATTTAAGGAAATCTTTGTGCAGCCAACTCAAAGTGCTGCAGCAGCAAAAGGACATTTGTCTACACCTGGAAAACAACAACTCAGCACTGCTACAGTCACAGCCTTGTGTTGTGAAAGGCTTGTCTGGGCCAGTTAAAACAAAAGATTATTCCTAAATGATAAAGCTTCTGTTATTTTTATCTTTTTATTACCATAAAAAAACAACAATGAAAAACCAAACCAAACAATGAATTAAACCTACAGTGAGGAGTCATTTGTTAGACAAAGCCTCATCCTTCATATCCACATCCAATCTACCTGTCCACCTTTGGTTCTGCCAAGGGCGCAAACCTGTGGGATAGTATCCTGATCCTTATCCCCGGTTCTTAATCCTGTAATACAGCAATACAGGCTCTGATCATTTATAGACTTGACTACTGACTTGACTCTGGACAAAATAATGCCTTTTTGGAAAAGAACCATCTTGTTTGAAACCCTCATGGATAATAACACGAGGATGTCATTTTGACCATATAACTCCCCTCTTATGGCGCATTTCCACTTCATGGTACAGCACGGCTCTACTCAACTCACTCTTTTGGTTTTCCATTAGAAAAAGTTGACGATAGTACCTTGTACTTTGTTTTAGTTCTGCCTGGGTTGAGGTTCCAAGCAACCTGAACATAAGTTGGAGTTAAAACAATGCAGAGCCCTGAAAGGTCAGAGGGAATCGTCACTAGCATAAATGCACAAACCCACCACTGCAATTTTTGTATTCACTTTTATACACAAAGCTATATAAACTACGCCATACAATTATAGTTTTATACTTAGCGTACAGATATCAGAGTGGTATCGATCTTCACATCTAACCCTCGACAAGAAAGCAAAAAAAAACTTCTATTGCCCCTTTAATTGTCTAGTTACAAAGGCAGCCGTCAGTAGTGTAGGAGAGTATACGTGTAGCTCAGGGTTGGATCAGGCCCTATAGTTTATTTAGCTTTGCTCAGTTGTCAGATTAATGGTCATTTGTTTTCACTTGGTAATCTCAGTGAATGGGTTAAAGCAGTTACAGTGTGCTATGCAACAGCAGGTTTACTTTTGAACTGATTCTACTCATGCCATCTGTCCGTCTCCCTGCACCATGCTTACTCAGCCAAACTGTATAAGATGATCAAATGAAACAGAGCTATAAAGCAGGTGAGGCTGACTTGCGGAGGGCAGGGACGGAGGCAGGAAGCAGTTTTCTTATTTGTTTAGTCTCCGTCTAATAACACAGTCGGTTTGCACTGTGTGTGCGTGTGCGCTCTGTCACAGGAAAAACAAACAGTACTGTTTACCTACGCGTGCACAAACCAACACACACACTGACTAATGAAAGAGGCACATTCATAAATAGAGATGGCACACATCTGTTACGAAAAGCAAACTGATTAGAATACATAACTCCTTGACTCTTAATCTCTGCACGAGGAGAGAGTAGAGACGCACACCCCTGGAAAGAAAGAGTACCTGTAATACAACTGAAGTACAATTCATGACAGCAGTTACCTTTGCTGTTCTAGTATACCCCCAGAAGGTGTTATACTGTAAATATATACGCTTATGTGAACGGGCATCGCGTCTAATGTGGCCTTTGTGGCAAAAAGGAGCGAGAAATCCCAATCTGCACAGAGAAGAAGGTGGGAAAAGGATTTACAGGAAGTGTTGATATGAACAAATTGAGACATGCTGTTGACAAGTGCTATGGAACATTTCCAGCTGCAGGATGGACTGGCGGTGGCTTGCAGCAGACCTGGCTGCTGCGTCCTGCCCCTCAGAGATACGGCTGAGCTAAATTTGACAAAGTGAAAAGCCATTTACCAGAGAACGCTGCTGCGACTCCCTGCAGAACAGAAATGAATTTCAGCTCCGCTTCATTTGACTTTTCCCTCAAAATTAAAAGCACTGAGTTGTGACACAAGATGAGAAGCCAAGTCTGAAATCTTTCTGTCTTTTTCTTGCTTTCTCATCCTTTCATTCCTCCTTTTACTTCTTCTCTACTCTCTTCCTTCTATCCTAACTTATTTTTATAAGTATATAAGTATATATAGTCTGTCCCTTCACTATTGTTTTCTTCTTTCCTTTTGTCCTTCCAACCTATCCTACCATCTTTGTCTTCTTTCCTTCCCTCCTTCTCTCTGTTTTCTTCTTTCCTTTTCTTTCTTTCTTTCTTTTTCCTTCCGTCTTTCCATCCATCCAGCCTTATCTTTATCCCTCGCCATATAAAGTCCAGTTTCTCTCCATACTGCATCCCCTCCTTTCCTTCCATATTTATCTCTCGCTTTCCTTTTCAACCTCTCTCTCAAACTTATTCTGTCACTACCTGTCTTCACTCCTCTCACCCTCTCAGTCTCGCTGTCACTCGTGTCAAACAGGTCAGAAGTAAATCGACGTCAAAACATCTCCGCCAGCAAAACTCAAACGCAGGGCGAGAGAGTGACTTGAACCAGCAGCAGATTTATGTACACAGCTGCGAGTCTGCACATCAGGAAGCTGACAAGGCCTCACCACTCGTGATTAATGTTGTTTACTGAACTTTGTTGATTGATTTTATCCCAACAATTACATTTCTGGTGTAAATTTATTTTCAGTTTCCTTCTACTTTTAACAGTATGAGGGTTTATTCATGATTGATTTCATCCGAGTGATGTCGTCGAATGTGCGTTAGCATGTGCCTCCATTCACAAACAACACACCCAGGGTTTTCCTTAGCGCGTCACCTAAGAGTTTTTGCGTCCAGCCGAAGCCGTATGAACGTAAAAACAATGTGGAGGGCATCTGGACAAGCCTACGCACGGCACAGCACGGAGGAAGGGGGGGGAGATGTTGAAAACGAGGGCGCTGTGATTTACCGATACATGTTTACATCCTGCAAATGGCGTACATAATATCACATCATCAGCAATTCATCTCTGCACAGCCCACAGTGGGCAGAGAGAGAGACAGCATGAAGACAACTATATTTTCACATCTAGCTCGGTGAATTGACAGTCTATTCTGATCAATACAAGATTTGGTGATTGTTGGAGCAGAGGGAAGACCAACCAAGACGGTTTTGTCGAGTTTGAACAAAGTCGGTTTTATGATGCATTTGCACTCGCCATAGTGTGACAGACTCGCACACCGATCCACTTGTTGTGCTAACCTCTAATATGTTGCTAAAGGCGTACGGCTAACAGTGTCAGGGCAGAACTTGCGCTTATGAACTTTGGTGCCATATTCTGTGTATCAATGTTCAAACTGTGTATTCCTCCTGCATGCACTGGACTGGGACCCCTGTACCATAACGGTTCTGTACAAATACACAAACTGTTACACTACTAGTGAGTGTAAAATGAAGGATAAGGGACTGAAAAGATAAGGACAATGATACATGAGCTTGATTCAGTGTAAATGCATTTGTGTTTTTTTGTCTTAAGGGGGAGAACACAAACTGTAGGTGCGTGTGAATGCGTGCCTAGCATTGATGCCGAATGCTGCTGTGAATGTCTACTTAACAATATATAACAAGCTGAAGAGATAAGAAGCTGAAGGTCATACACATTCACACATAGTTTTGGTCATATTCGAGCCAAATGTCTTGTTCTTCCCCTCCAGACAAATGTTCTACTCTGCCTCTAATCCCCACACTGACCTATAAAGTGATCGATTGATTGAAACTATTTTTTATGGATAACAATAGTCCTATTTTGTCTTCAAGCTCAATATTTAACCATTTAAATTAAACTTACAGAGTGAAAAAAATAACTTCAGCTGAACTCAATAAGACGCCGTTTCAAGGTCAGATCCCTCCCAGTGTGTCGGCTGGCAAGGCGCAGCATGAGGGAGGCAGCCTCAAGCGAACAACACATCACAAAGGAATAAAACATTCAAAGACTTTCATAAAGTTAAAAAGCAAGCGAGGGAATTTATCCGCCACCAAAAAAACCGAAAAGAAAAACTATTTGAATGAAATATAATCCCTTCTTCTCATGCCCCTGCACAGACGGATGACTCCGGGCTCTGTATCGTCCTCGGGAAGTTGGTCTCTGTGCAGCTCAGAGATTCATATTTTGATGAGGGTTTTTCAAAGTGTCAGGGGTTTAGCGTTGGGAAAAAAAAAAACATGAAAGAAATGCTAAGTCATTTTCAATCCGGTCTGCAGGAGAGGAATGTCTCTTGTGTACGTTTTTTAAAGTTGGATCTTTTCAAAAGGTCATCTGGTGGTAATAATGTCGAGACCATGTCAAGAATCAGTCGCAGTTATGAGCTGAGCACAATTGGAGGAGGGAGGGGTGTTGATTTAAGGAAATGCTTCCAGTCTCACAACATGGTGGAAAAAGAAAACTGGTAGAGGCGGGGATGGAAACACTGACACAGAGGGAGGAAGACAAATGGAGGGTGGCATCACCTCAGCAGAGAAGAACCAGGTAAAGAATTGGATTGCATGCCGCTGGTCGGTGTAATTGTAAAGGCGCCCTGACTGAGAAAGCGATACATTGCTCCCAGGACTCAGCTCAGAAATATTATTCGCCGCAAGAGAATTCTTAAGAGTGAAGCAGCAGAAGTAAGAAAGAAAAATCAATTGATATTAAAGGTGAGCCACGGTGAGAGCAAGAGCGGCCTGGGCTCGTCGGAGCGGCCCTGTTTGATATCAGGCCCAGAGAGCCGGGAAGGCTGGGGAAGATGAGTGGCCGGATTACTGCTACTGTGTGTTGTGTGTGTGTGTGTGTGTGTGTGTGTGTGTGTATTTGCCACATACATGTATGAACATCGAGTTGTAGACATGATGTTTTCTCTTTGTGTGTGTGTGTGTTTGTGGGTATGTAATTCTGGATGATGCCTTCATTTACTGACAATTAATAACGCCTGAAAACGTTTTATATTTGCACTTAACCTGATCAAAAATGTAACTAAAAGGGTACTCAGAGAGCGTAGACCTCTGCCAAGGTTGTTTCCATCTGCCCTGGGATTCGGATCCACTCCAAAAACGGGTTCTTCCTCTGCTCATGCTACACCCTTCCACAAAGCTTCATGAAAATCACGCCAGTAGTTATTCTGTAATCCTGCTGACAGACAGACAAATTAACCGAATCAAAAACCTGACCCCCTTTTGATCGGAGGTAATAAAATTCAATGATTTAATAACGTGACCGATACTGTCATCAAATTCTCAAAATGGTAAAAGGTTAACTTTTTTTTTTTTTATTTCAAATTCGATTTGAAACCCATTTTTGAATGCAGAAATGTCATAAGATCAGGTGAGGCAAAGGAGACGCTTCATTCAATGAGGATGACTGTTGACTGGGATGAAAAAGAACATTCTGTAGAGATTGAATCATTGTGTAACGTTAGCCGTCCTCCGCAGCTTCTGTCATCTTCTGATGGTGTCTCACTAAGATCCACTCTGGTCTAATGGATGATCCTTGAACGCTTTTCCTCATAACAACATACCACCTGTCATCTGTTGTAAACTTCTAATTCTTCAAAAGACTTTACATTTGCAGGAAAAAAAACCTACTTTATTTTTACATTATCTGTCAAAAATATTAAATCATCATCAGAAAAAGAAATCTCCCACCCAGTGTATTACATTACAGGTACAGTTTTTATTACATTATCAGTCAGGATATTTTATTACATTATTGATCAAGTTATTTCATAATTGGGTTTTAAAACATCTTTGATGATTTTGCCAATTTCTTCCGTTTACAAGTCATTTCAAAGCCACAAACACAAGCCGGCAAATGGCAAACCTTGGATTGACTCTCCAATCTGCCAGAGTGTGTGTGTGTGTGTGTGTGTGTGTGTGTGTGTGTGTGTGTGTGTGTGTGTGTGTGTGTGTGTGTGTGTGTGTGTGTGTGTGTGTGTGTGTGTGTGTTATTCAGAATGAGTTCTAATGGACACATGCAGCCTGAAAATGACCTTGGAACAGTAATTAGTCCTTAGTCTCTGTGCCAGGTTCCGCTCACACACACTCAGATGTTATAAACTTTGGGAGCAGATGGGCATTATGGTTCAAATGTGTTCTCGAGCTTACTCTCTCTCTCTCCTTCACAAACGCTGTGAAACCACTCGACAAATAAACAGACTGCACTGTTGTACTTGCTCCCTGAGAGCCAAGGTGCCGTCAAATGTGTTTCTTTGGGTTTACTTAGTCTTTAGGTTAACTTAGTCTTTAGGTTTACTTAGTCTTTAGGTTTACTTAGTCTTTAGGTTTACTTAGGGTTTACTTAGTCTTTAGGTTTACTTAGTCTTTAGGTTTACTTAGGGTTTACTTAGTCTTTAGGTTTACTTAGTCTTTAGGTTTACTTGATCTTTAGGTTTACTTGATCTTTAGGTTTACTTGATCTTTAGTTTACTTAGTTTTTAGGTTTACTTAGTCTTTAGGTTTACTTAGTCTTTAGGTTTACTTAGTCTTTAGGTTTACTTAGTCTTTAGACGTCTTTAGGTTTACTTAGTCTTTAGGTTTACTTAGTCTTTAGACGTCTTTAGGTTTACTTAGTCTTTAGGTTTACTTAGTCTTTAGGTTTACTTAGTCTTTAGACATCTTTAGGTTTACTTAGTCTTTAGGTTTACTTTAGACGTCTTTAGGTTTACTTAGTCTTTAGACGTCTTTAGGTTTACTTAGTCTTTAGACGTCTTTAGGTTTACTTACACAATAAAACGACTTGGTTAGGTTTAGGAAAATATTGTGGTTTTGGTTTGGAATAAGAATGTTTTTACATAATAAGTCCTGTGTTTGTTTGTTTGTTTGACCCATCCATCCTATACATAGACTTTCGCGCTCTTTGTACTTAAACAGTTGCTCTGACTGTCTGATGATGACGCAAATGGGTTTTACATTGGAGTTAGTTTAAAGCCTGGTGCCTCTCATACAGATGCTCAAGGGTACAGTCGCTTTCTCTAGCTACTTAAATACAAACAAGAACAAACAGTTGTGCTGGCTATATGTTAAGAGAAGTAAGTAGCAAATTAAATGCATCATCAAATGTTCCTTTTAAGGTAATTGTCTATAAATATAGGCATTTATATACATGACAACAAGGGAACTGAAGCAGTAGGGCGGGCGTGAGCCACTCAAAAGGCATATTGAAAGCTTTATTAAGTCAGGCATATTAATGCTTTAACACACTAACTGGATATGACCTCACATAGAGGATATAGCAAAAACTGAGAGAGTACACCTGGTGGAGTACACTTGATGATATATCATTATATATCATTGCACAGATGCAAATAACCAAGTCATAGCCATATATAAAGGATATGACTCACATAGTCATACTGCACTCTACATTAGTGTCATGGCACAGGATCGTTCTCGATCTTTAAAAGGAAGCACTTTAAGGTTTCTTAGATGTACACATATGGAACTGACTGAGTAGGCTGCTTGGCCTTTGCATTAGTTTAGAAGAAGCGAACAACTCAACTCAACATGGTGGTAGCAAATCAAATTTTGCCACCGTATTAAATCATTGTCCAGTTTAGTGAAGTCACAAAGCCCCTTATTTGGGTTTTCAGCATTAAATACCAGAAAACCAGCAAACATTTATTCTATCTCACAAAAAGGTTAGTTAATCTTGTGTTTGCTGTAACAATTATTTTGGGTTAAAGCAGAGCTAGTGAGTGCAGGTGTGAGTACTGTAAAGCACCCCCACATTGTGAAGCTTTGGCTTGTACAGGACTGTCTCAGAAAATTAGAATATTGTGATAAAGTTCTTTATTTTCTGTAATGCAATTAAAAAAACAAAAATGTCATGCATTCTGGATTCATTACAAATCAACTGAAATATTGCAAGCCTTTTATTATTTTAATATTGCTGATTATGGCTTACAGCTTAAGAAAACTCAAAAATCCTATCTCAAAAAATTAGAATAGTTCCTCAGACCAAGTAAAAAAAAAAGATTTATAACAGCAAAACAAAATCAAACATTTGAAAATGTCCATTAATGCACTCAGTACTTGGTTGGGAATCCTTTTGCACGGATTACTGCATCAATGCGGCGTGGCATGGAGGCAATCAGCCTGTGGCATTGCTGAGGTGTTATGGATGCCCAGGATGCTTCAATAGCGGCCTTTAGCTCATTAGCATTGTTGGGTCTGGTGTCTTTCAGCTTCTTCTTCACAATACCCCACATATTCTCTATGGGGTTCAGGTCAGGGGAATTGGTAGGCCAATCGAGGACAGTAATGCCATGGTCAGTACACCAGTTACTCGTGGTTTTGGCACTGTGGGCAGGTGCCAGATCATGCTGGAAAATTAATTCCTCATCTCCATAGAGCTTTTCAGCAGACGGAAGCATGTAGTGCTCTAAAATCTCTTGGTACACAGCTGCATTTACTCTGGGCTTGATGAAACACAGTGGACCAACACCAGCAGCTGACATGGCTCCCCAAACCATCGCTGACTGTGGGAACTTCACACTGGATTTCAAGCAACTTGGATTTTGCTCCTCTCCAGCCTTTCTCCAGACTCTGGCGCCTTGACTTCCAAATGAAATACAAAACTTGCTTTCGTCTGAAAAGAGGACTTTGGACCACTCTGCAACTGTCCAGTGCTTCTTTTGCATAGCCCAAGTCAGACGCTTCTTCCGTTGTCTTGAGTTCAGAAGTGGCTTGACCATGGGAATACGGCTATTGTAGCCCATTTCCCGGACACGTCTGTGAACAGTGGCTTTTGATACCTGGACTCCAGCTTCAGTCCACTGTCTTTGAAGCTCCCCCAAATTCTGGAAGCGACTCTTCTTCACAATGCTGTTAAGGCTGCGGTCATCTCTCTTGGTTGTGCAGCGTTTCCTGCCACATTTCCCCCTTCCAACAGACTTTTTGTGGATGTGCTTTGAAACTGCACTCTGTGAACAGCTTGCTCTTTGAGACATTTCTTTTTGTGTCTTACCCTCCTGATGTAGGGTGTCAATGATGGTCCTCTGGACAGCAGTCAGATCAGCAGTCTTCCCCATACTTGTGATTTAGTTTACTGAACCAAGCTGAGTGTTTTTCAAGGCTCAGGAAACCCTTGCAGGTGTTTCGAGTTAATTAGACGATTCAAGTGATTCGTTGAACACCCTACTAGTATACTTTTTCATGATATTCTAATATTTAGAGATAGGATATTTGAGTTTTCTTAAGCTGTATGCCATAATCAGCAATATTAAAATAATAAAAGGCTTGCAATATTTCAGCTGATTTGTAATGAATCCAGAATGTATGACATTTTTGTTTTTTTAATTGCATTACAGAAAATAAAGAACTTTATCACAATATTCTAATTTTCTGAGACAGTCCTGTACACTATCAGCAGTAACCATCAACAAGCAGCTAAAAGAAGCCAAGATGCCTCCTCTCAGCACACCTGGCTCCAAACACAAATCCCACACTCATCTAAAGCTCCAAATGTACGAGGCGTGTGACAGCATTTTTGTTAAAGTGAAGGTTTGGGTAAAATGAGCACAGCAGCTTCAAATATTTGATCTCTGCTCGGGTGTTGTCATCCTCCCCGAGGTTGTGCATCCTGGCAACTTTCTTCCCTTTTTTTTTTTTTTTTCTGTGCAGCACGTCGGCCGTAAATAGGAAGACACTGAACGGCAGAGCTGGCCAATAACACTGACAGTGAGACAACGAAACAGGAGGGGCCCGACCTATCAGACACCGTTAAGTGGGACCCCTGGCACAGAGAACAGCTTGTAACACAGAAGAAGAAGCGGAGGTGTGTCTGAGGAGGACAGAAACACACACACAGCGCCTGAGAGTAAAAGGCAGTGCGTGCATGTGTTGGTATGAGTGTGTCAAGAGCTAATGCATTCAAAGTGTGTGAGAGCGCTGACTGATGTCCATTTCCCTGCAGGTTAAGGTCAGTAGCCGTCTCTCCAGGGCTTTTCCTGTCACACACCGCTGGGCTCGACATTTCCTGCGCACCAGCGGGCCATTTGGCAAACGGCAGGGTTTAGCGCACTCTCAAATGTGTGTGCGTGCATGTTTGTGTGTGTGTGTGTGAGTCAAGAAAGAATACAGAAGGGAAATTATTTCCTGTCCTGTGTGTGTGTGCATGCTTGGGTCAGAAGGATCCCAACGTCCATCCGTTCCATGCTGTCCTCCCTTTGACCTCTATTTTATGTTTTCCCGTTTGTATCTGGAGTCATGTGTCTGTGCCCATGGTGTCTCCACACAGGCCCCAACACAGCTTCTACTGCAACATGTCTGTCTGCCAAAGAGATACAGGGAGATGATGACAACGCTGCAGAAGTCTGTCCCTTCACTGACAGACAAAAACAAGCTTTACAGTTGAAACACTCTTTTCACTCTAACCATACAAACTACCATTACATACCGCTCAATAAACCCATTAACTCTAAAGCAAATGGTCTGGAAAACATTGTTCACAGCAGGAGGACGGCAGGTCCCCTCTCCACCCAACGCTGCGCTCAGACAATAATCATCCCGGTAACATTTTAATACACTCGGATATAAGATTCTGCCTAAGTACGGAGTCAAAATGTATCGTATGTGCTTGTTTTTTTTACATTAAATCTATTCTTATCCGTTATAGCCAGATTATGAGATCTACATTTGCTGTTTTTTGTAGAGGGTGATAATAATTCAAATAGGACCATTCTCTGCTGAAAGGGGAATAAGGTTTACTTTATGTTTCTGGTTTATGTGGGACAAATAGAATAACTGGGTAGTAAGAAAACAGCGCCGAAGTGTGGCATTTATTGAACTTAAGTTTTTTGTTTGTATAACCTGTGTGTGTCTGTCAAAAACATTGTATTCTTCAAACATCGACGTTACACATATAGAATGAAATGAGTTCAACTCTTTCTTTCTCCCTACCCCTGTACTGTATATTTCAGCCTCACTCCCTCTCTGACATTTATATCCTCCCTTTTCCCCCTCCTTCCAGCCTCCAGAGAGGTATGTTTGTTCATCAATATGGAGGGCCTCTCCCAACCCACGCTGCATCACAGAGTATGAGAAGTGTGAATAACAGAGAAACGTGAAACAAAGGTTCCTACATAGTTTTACAATGAGTTGAGTAGTTCCTTGCTTCATTTTTAAAGTTCACAAGGGCTTTTCTTGTATATGTTATGTGTAGGTGTATGTGGGTTGTTAAATTCACAAAACAATTAGGACTAAATTCAAAGAGACAGAGGAGAAAAAGAAGGAAACTGCCTGAGAGAATGTGATACTGCGAGCTCGCCTGAATAGCGTAGATTAAGGCTATACCATTTAAAGAAAGTGTGTGACATACAGTAATGCATGCCATTCATGACTTCTCCGATCCCCCGGTTGCTACGCCCGCTGTGTATTATTGCATGTGTGTCAGTGGGATGTCATGTCACGCTCCCCAGGGTGCTTTTGATCTGACTCACCCTCACAGCCCTGGGAGTGCGTTGTCTCTCATGCAGAGAGACCCGACACAGTCGGCCACTACACTTTGGTAGCTGCTAAATATAATGGAAAGCCACCCTTATCCACAGGGTCAAGCTTAGAAAGGGATTTATTTGCAACTATTATTAGAGCAGAGAGGTGCCAGCAGTACTTTTGCTACGTGGCTTACATACAGATTTAAGCTGTGGAGCCTTTTTTTCTGGCTTCATATTCTATTTAACAGGCTTGCGGTTCATAATGGTAGTAAAAGCTTTCTGTACATCAAGTTTCATGACGCATTAAAGTAGCATTTACGCTCCATTCACTAACTAAAATACAATTTCCCACCATCCAAATGCTGGTTGTTTGAGGCAAGGCCACATCCCCTTCCCTCTGAGACACAAACACGATGCAAATTTAATGCATGGTGCCTTATCTACAAAATAGGGATATGTGCTGTGTAATCATTTTTAAATTTAGACTGGCTGCATAAAATTGATGCTGTGTTGTGCACATTCTTAATGCATACTTCTCTCGCACGTGCAAGACTATTGAGCGTTTCCAGGTCAGCTCCAACACATCGAAGTCATTGCTTCTGCAGGGCAACGCAGGGTTTGAGTCACGACAGGGTTTATGTACGGATGGGATCAAAATTATACGATAAGACACTTAAATAACTGCAGTGGATAAATAAATAACACTGTAATCACATATTGTATGAAGAAAAGTAAGTTGGTGTATTCAGGGTACACACATTAAGAATACACAAACATCTCTTTCTGCAATTTATACTCAATGCTAAACATAGTGGTGCATACGGAAGCCCAGAGAGGCAAGTGGGACCAAAATAAATCTGGTGATCGAAATGATTGGTTCTCCTGTGTTTTTCACATTGGCAGGATCATCTTGCTACTTTTTGTATTTTAAAATATTATATGTAACAGAAGTTACTGAACACACATTATGCATCCTTGTGTTTAGAGCGCAGGGAGACATTAAAACTCACCTGGAAGAAAACATGAATGTTTTTAGTCTTATTTCCAACATGATGCACTTCAGAATCTTGTGACCTAAATGAGTATTACAACAGACCAAAAACAAATCTTCCCCTGCAAAAAGGTTTTTCCCACCTGCTTGATAGATGAAAAACAAAATGAAGGAACTTAGTCGCCTGTTTTTAGGTCATAAACACAAGAGAGAAAACACATTAGACCAGACTCAGAAAATGCATTTCCAAAGAACTACTTCTCACTTCCTCTCAAGGCTTCGATACGTGTAATACACAGCCTTTTAAAATTGTTTCAAAATCTGATCTGTTGAAATGGACTATTATAGATACGTGTTTGGTGTTAATGACTCAAACGTCACGCATTAACTATGTAAACATGTATTTCCTGCGTATATGAGGAAATACAACCTCGCCAGGTCCTTTGAAACACATTTCTCCACTGAATGACAGAGCTGACGTCAAACTACCCTGCGATAACCTTATATAAGCTTGTGTGTGCTACCAAACAGTACAATATTGCAGGTTATTCATGGATTTAATATTGTGGAGCATCTCATCGTCTCCAGCTGTGGAATGAATGAATGCAGAGACTTTAAGTGGGAGCATAACATTTGGTAGGAATTAAACTATGACTAATAAACTGCAGCCACAGAAACACAAACATGTCTCACATACGCATAAGTACAGAGGGAGTGATATGTGAAGATGGTATGCACACTTTGCAAATTACACCCATTCACAGAGGAGCGTACAAATCAAGCCCTAACTGCATGTGAAAGCTTGGCATGCCCATGTGCCTTTCCTGCCCGCAGACCATACACTGGACGCAGATGATGCAGAGGGAACCAGACAGCTGCTACACACACACACGCCACATTTCTTGCTAAAAACACAGTAAACTAAAAGAAAAACGTAATATATTTTCCCCAAGCTTTTCTTTTCCGCTCTCATTTTACCTCTTTGCTGACACAATGTGTTAGCTGAAGTGTCCAGCTGAGACAGAAAAGGTGTGAGGAGTGAAAGAGATGAAGACGTAAATACAGATTAAAAACAAGGAAGAAAAGAGACAGAGAGCCAGGGGGAGATGGTGTAAAGCAATGAGAAAGAAAAAAGGACAGAGGTGAGAGAAGCAGCGGAGGACAGCGGCAATAAAGAATTAAGTCTGCAGTTTGAGAGACCGTTTGACCCTGCAAGGCGCTCAGCTAAGCACCAGCCGCATGAATAAACAACCACATTTAATTTCTCCTGGCTGAGGGCAGGATACAGGTGTGCTCGGAAACTGAAAAGTCTGTCCATTTACTGTGTTCACGTCTTCTGGGAAAATAAAATGGGCTTCACATCAGCTTTCAGGTAGTGCTGCTTGAAAAGTGGGTCTGGTAATGGAAGGCCATTTCTCAGATTTACTGAATTCTAAAGACAGAAAAAAGAAAAACACCTGCAACACCTGTTTGAAATTATGTCTGTAACTTCAGAGTAAAAGACTGCCATCACATCAACTCATTTCCTTATCCAGACTTTTTAAATGAAAAGCACAGCAAACATAATAAATTATTTTTTTGTACGTAAATGTATCACTCAACAGCAGGCAGCTGTACGCCTCCTGCTCTGCACCAAACGGCAGACAGACACAGTTAGAGTCCAGCCGGTGAACATAGTCGAGCATTTAGCAGCTAAAGAGCCAGATATTTCCAGAGCCCTTTTGTTGTTCTTCTTCAGGTTGCCTTCACAGATTGCATTAACTTCAGCAACAAGTTGGCAGTTCTTCCATAACCTATTAACAAGTTGTGGAGATCCAAAATTACATTTCAAATGAAAAGATGGTGCCTCAACACTGTCACAGCAAATCACCAGGATAGCGTTAAAATTTTTTATTAAATCAAAGTAAAACAATTTGCATGTGGCTAAAATGTGATAGGCTTTTGTTAATGGGCAGCACGCAGAGCAGGGTCTGTTTCCATCAGAGGCCTCACAACAGCTGTCACACTGCCTACACATCCAATTTCAACAAGGTGTTATGGTGATACAAGTAATCTTAACAAAATACGCAGCCTACCTGAGGAGAGTCCAGCTTTGCTCACACTGCACACTAAGTTGAATTCATAAAAGCAATGCTGCCAGCACAATATAGCTGCATATCATCGTCCTGTCTTCTTACAGAGCAATATCACACAACATCTGCTAACACAAATAAGAAGATGCTGATATGCTGATATCCTATTAACTATGACAAGATTTAAATTGCTCTCCGTTTGATCCCAATTAAAGAAATAAACAACTTGTAATTCAAAATGCTCAGATTATGTTTTGATAAATACTTAATCTGCTCTTCAACCCTTCAGCAAACGGGTGATTCCCGACCGGGGCTACCTGTCCCCGGGGGATACTTGGGCAATTGCAAGGGGGTATGTGGACAGATTGTGGAGTAGCTCAACTAATTTGATCCAATAGATAATAAGATGCACATGTAATTTAAAAAGTATATCCATTTATTGAGCCTGGTCAGCAAGTGAGCAGAGGAAAAAGGTCGGCTAAAAGGGATGAATAAATGGCTGAAGTAGATCAGATAGAGATGCTAAATTAGAGGATGAACAGCTGGAACAGTAAACTGATGGATGAGAAAAATGGATTAATGACTAAAATAGCTAATAGTAATGGAAAACCAGTTGAAATGGTTAGATCAAAGAATATATAAATGGTTGGAATAGTTTGAATGAAAGTGAAATGAAATTGAATGAAAGTTTTTGGAAAGCAAAGAGAAAGACACCACAGATCTCTGGGACGATGTGAGCCGGACTGTTTGTGCGACATAACGAAGCATCTCACTGTTAAACCTGCAGCTTCAGGGCCGTGTGATCACGGACATGTATGATGCCAAGCTGCCTGTGGGAGACTCTGATGCAGAAGGAAACTTTGGTCACTACGAGTTTCCAAACACTGACAAACATCTCCACCGCTGTGTTCCCGACAGCATTCTGCTCATAAACTGAGACGCATTTGCCGAATTTGCAGCTCAGAAATTAAATTGAACTGCTCAGCAATCCGTTTGCAGTTGACTTAAATATGTTCCATATCTTTTTGCACTTTATCCAATATGTGTATCCTGTTCAATACATGTGGACCGTGTTTGGCCCTCGACGTAGTCCCTGTTTTTAATGTTGGCCCTCTCTGTGATTGAGTTTGACCCCCCCCGATCTACTGCTTGCTTTGCGCAGTTTCTCCTCAGCTGTTTCGCAAAGGGCGGGGCTCCGCCCCCTACGCACACATGTGCGAACACACCTACAGTCAGAGACAGAGCGGAGGAAAGGAGAGGGGAGAACTAAAAACAAATCCGCTGCTAAATGTTTTACTTTAAAATGACACAGTATAATTATTTATTACTTGTTAATCATGTTAAAAAATGTCAGCTCAAAATTGTCTGCGAGCCATATCGAGTCATCGAAAGAGCCATAGGTTCCCGACCCCTGCCCTAGAGAGTCAATCATGACCTCTTAGAGGCAAATGTTCATCTCTCTTATATCGGTAAAGTTTTTGTACCGACTGACATGCTCTTTTCTCTTTCTGGCTTCTTTGTTTGTTTTCTCTGTCTTTGTGCTTCCTGCTGATCTTTCTCCCTGCAACCTATTTTATTCAGTCTGGCGTTCATAATACCTCTCTGGACCTATCCTCTCTCGTGCGCCTTGGTCTCGCACTATCCTATCAGCCGGTTCTACAAAAACAAAATCCATCATACAGGAACACAATGGGATTTATCAATCCACGCTGTACAGCAAAGAGAATGAGCATCAGGCCGTTGTATACGTATCTTTACCCTTCATCTCTGTGATCCTCAGCGCTGCCGGCTGTCTCAGATATGGATTAAACCTAGGACATGATCGCCATTCAGAAAGGCAGCTCGTACAGCAAATGGACTGAGTTGAATCCATGTCTGCATGTATGGCCCACGGCAAGGTGGAAGGAAGGTTTCTGCTGTTTAGGTCTTGATGGATGAATGTAATTAGCTCACATAAATAACACAACAAAGCGGTAAACAGCACTGAGTAGTGGGATGTTATCGGAAGTTTGTGGGCAGAAAGTATAGGAGTAAGGGTAGACCGTTGTGCGTCAAGGGGTTAATGCAAAGCTTTGAAGCCTATGCACATAGCTGCTGTAGCTACACCAATGCTGACGCATGCCTGCCTCATCAAATATGTAACTAAACATTGGGAATAATGTAGCTACAGTAATACTACAAAGAGAGTCAGGTTAGGTTTTCTTAAGTTTCTGATGATTGTTGATGGTGAAGACAACATTGAGGAAGTTAAAACAGGACTCAGTCATTGGGGCAGCTTTGGCCAACCTTGTTTTGCCAAGACAAGGTTGTCGGTTTGATCCTCAGCTCCTCCTGTCCACATGTCGAAGTGTCGTCGAGCAAGACACTGAACCTCAAGTTGCTCCCGATGGTCAGTGCCTTGCATGGCTGATCCACCAGCATTGATGTATGAATGTGTGTGAATAGGTGAAGGAGATGTATATTGTCAACCCATGGTCTGATAAGGTAGAAAGAGGCTGTATACAGTAAATTAAGTCCATTTAATCTTCTCCTTTTCAGTAACACACATCTGAGCAAAGTCATCTTCACTACTCGCCACGAAAGCTGCTCTTTCACAGTGACTGAAAGACGGCACAGTGTTTGCATGTATTTGCAGTGGTTTCCTATTCAGTAATGAGACAAAGCAAAACAGAAGATACTCTGATGTAAGTCTAGTTCAAGAACATGCGTAGGGCCCCGTCACATTATATCACAAAGGGAAAGAAAGACTGTAAAGACGGATACTGTGGGCAATATTATTAAGGAAGGACACATCTGTCAAGTGCTGCGGGGGTGCGATCAATGGGGGACATCTGACACTGAACAATGAATCAAAACACCATATTTATCTCCTGTTGGACTCCTGCTTCAATAAGAATCCAGCTCAACTCAGTGGACATATAAAAAGTGATATATTTCATATATAAGTTGGTGATTGAAGTTTCTCCTCTTACCGTGTGCGGGCCCAGCAGGTGTTTTATTGCACCTGTACATGTACATTTTTTAATTCTGAAAAAAAATATATATATTTTTTTTTATATTTTTGGAAAGCTTAGAATCTCGTCTATTTTATAGGTGTTGCAATCTGTGAAATCAGCTGATCGATTTTTACATTGTGTAATCATAAACAGTCATCACTTAATATCTGTGCGCTCATCACGGTTCAGACACGTCCTGGTTTTAGCGCGGGCTCTCAGCATTAGATTGACACTTAATTTGAGCCAATCGGAGCTTTGATGGGTCTTTTACAACCTTCATGAGCCAATGAGTGTCAACTTGATAAGAAAGTACCCACCCACTTCTTTTGTTACAGACTGACCCTGGACCAGCTAAGCGTCATGGTGGCACACACATCGTATAGAAAATGAGCGCCTCTTTCGTTAGAAGCGTCACTTCCCTTGGTTTGTTTTTTCAAAATAAAATGTATTATTTATTGTACAGAAGAAAATACAAAAACAACATAAAAATATTAGATAAAAATGTCTTTATACTTCACTTACTCTGTGTGGTTACTACTAACAGGGAATATGGGTATATAATAGTTATTTATAAATAGATAAAAATAACATTTAATAATAAATATTATAATATGTACAGTACATGTACATATTGCACAGTTGGTGTACGCCTGGTGTTACTCTTAGACAAACCTGTCTAATAAATTAAGGTTTTATCCTTTTTATCTGAAATTTGGTGGCTGAACTTGATAACACTTGGTTCTATGTTTCTATTACGTATTTCAGCTCGGGACTACCAGCTATACCCATCTTCAGACATCTTTTTCAACAAAGAAATTCTGGCGGAGTGTATTTTCTTCAAATTCAGTATATTCAGACCACTATTACTCAGTGCCAAAGGCACTTGGAGTGATTCTTCACTGTTTTGCAAGAACAATAAGAGTTATCTTTTGAATGAGACCAAAATCATCATCTGGTGCGAAGAGCAGCTTTCAATTTACTTTGGGTATGTTGTTTGTAGGTATTTTCGGGTAGATTCGCCCACCTTCTAAGAGGTTAATATGGGCAAAGCAGTGAAAAGTGAATTTCAATGAGCCAGGATTTTAAAACGAGCTCAGGCAGTGATTGTGTATTACATTTGAGAACATACAACTTCTCTGTTATCATCCCCTGTTTACACTTCAAAGTTGTCCTCTTTGCATCGACTATAACAGTATAGACTATATTACAAACATAGAACCCGTGGTGAGTGGGCGGTCCTCCACCGCCTCACCAGCATAAAGCACTTAGTGCTACTTGACTTCTAAAATAAAACGACAGCCAGGAGATCATTTCTTTTAACGTCTGTATGTCTAGATTACTTTAGGCCAAAATCACTTAACTGCTCTTATAAGTCATATCAACAAGGATGAGTACAGTTTAACAAGGAGCACTTGAATCCATAGTTGTACGGAGAATGACAGTCAGTAGTGCATATGAGGATTCAAGAGGATAAGTTGTGAAACAAGTGTTCAATAAGAGTTCAGATGAGAGCCAGGTGATGACAGTCCATCAAAGCCACACAGCAGCTCACCTGATTGGAGTATCGCATGCTGACGTTGCGCTGGTCCTCGCGGGGAACGTAGCGGTGGATGGGATCAATATCTTTAGGGCTGATCAGCTCATCCACTGTATTGTGAAGATACACACAAACACACACATTAGCATGTATACAAAACACACACACATTTAGAGAAACACAGACACGCATTCACACACACTACGGATAAGTCAAACTGCGACCTTGGATATACATCAGTGAAAAATGTAGCAATATTTAGATTAGATAATCACAAATTCTGAAAAACACATTGTTGGTGGCATATTAGTTTTGATTTAGTCATGGACTTGCAGACTGATACGAGATTGAACAGAATAAACGTGCAGATTCAGAGTATTATATGAAAGTATACACACACACACACACACACACACACACACACACACACACACACACACACACACACACACACACACACACACACACACACACACACACACACACACACACACACACACACACACAGGCATACCCAGCAGCCTGGCGATGGTGTAAAGGGCCTGACCACACAGGAAGACCATCCCATCACGGCCAGAGTTGCTTGGGAAACGCTTCTGGCTTCCATGCTTGTTCTGCTCCGCCTTCACAAAGTCAGCCGGTACGTAGTAGTATTTGGGGATCACAGCATGGCCTGGAATGAGAGACGGGGACGGTAAGCAATGTGTGTGTGTGTGTGTGTGTGTGTGTGTGTGTGTAGACAGCACCTTCTCTGGACACGTGTTACATGTGAGTTTGAGGGAGAACATTGTGCACATCACTCCTGCAGTTACAAAAACATAGACTGCGGTGGTGACACACACAGTATAGCAACAATTTTACAAAGTAGTACAGTTTATGTGTGTCATTTCTAAATAAAGTTATATATAAAAGGGAACATCCTCATGTTTTAGCATGTAGACACACACATCACATCACAATAGATATTTTTCTCTCAAAACTAAAGGGGAAACTAAATGACTCACCCTCCAACACAGATTGGCAGACATGAGCATTATGTAAGACTGTGTAATGAAGTGACAATGATTGGCAATTCAGTCTGATTATCAGGCTACATGCTGGTCACTAATTATACCTCTCAAGGTACAAATAGTAGGGATACAAAAATAGCGTATTTATCTGAAATGAGAGCTCGAAATGGACAAATCTGATCTACATGTTCCAGAAAGTGTGGTGGAAATGAATCTAACCCACTCCAAAGAAAAATACTGACTCAAAGAATGGCACGATGATAGTTAATCAGTAGACATCTCTATCATTTGACTGTCTCTCCTCATAGCAATGGGTGCAGGTGGATATAGAAGCCTTTACTCATGAAGAAAGGCTGAGAGTCACTTGAATGTAACGCCCCTGTGAGCCACGCTCACAGTATGCGGTGTATGAATATTGATGATGTGATTTAATAAGAGAAACTTTTTCATTGCTAGAGGGAGAGAGAACAGAGGCAGAAGCTCCAAAATGAACCATATTGATATGCATAAAGTTATACGTGTCTCTGTGTTTGTGCATTTGTAATTTTCCTCCATCCATCAAACACTGCACGGGGGTTTGTGTGTGTGTGTGTGTGTGTGTGTGTGTGTGTGTGTGTGTGTGTGTGTGTGTGTGTGTGTGTGTGTGTGTGTGTGTGTGAGAGAGAAAGAGTATTAATGTGACTCACCCTCAAAAGACTGGAAGATGATGGGTTCAAGGAGATCCTGGTATTCTTTGACTTGAGCTTTATTTCCTCTGAACACCCCTGCAACACAAAAACACACATTAATGATACTAAATCAAACTTTTTGTAACACATAACAACAACAGTTGCCTGTTTTAGCAATTATATGACAGCATGTTTAAGGCCACCTGGTGAATGTACATTCAATATTATCTCTCCTTTTAGCTCTGTCTTGCAACCGTGTCCTCACGCTGAAGGAAGACAGACTCGGGCTCACTCGTTGGCGGATGTAGTTCGGTAGAAAGAAAATAGTTCCTACATGAACTCACAATAAGGTCTGTGGTTTATCTTGAGTAACCGGGTCATGATTTCTGAAAAGAAACACTGCTGCTGATTTTTTTTGTACATATTTTTTGAGTTCCATTATATTGCAGAGAAGGAAGACATCTCTACAGCTGATATCTCCAACACTCAGCAACTCACAACATAACTATCTACATTTATAAATAGCACCACAGGTAAGAGGACAAATATGTACTTTGATTTTGGGAGTGAATTGTCCCTTTAATGTTAAAGCTCTCTCAGACCGAACATTTAACTGTTAACTGCATCGGTCCGGTAAATGTAAATGATCATGCTGAAATGTCATGTGTACTGAAGGTTTATAGTGTTTTGACCTTCTTGTTGCGATGTCACTGTTCTTTCAGTAATCTAAGCTTTGTACAGTGAGATCAAGAGATCAGAGAGAGTCTTGCTTTTTTAAACTTATGTGTACTTTGTGTTTGTCTTGAAGCCGTTTGGATCCGTTTGACATTTGATGGTTTCTGAGCCGATGGTTCCATGAAGGTGAAGAGTGTGAGAGGTCTGCGATGGGACAACAGGCCCAACATCAGATTGTTTGTTTGTCCTACACATGTCAGTGGAGTCTAAACCGACATGAGGGTGATTTAATAATGCTTGGATGCACATTATTGGGAGAAACTGTACTCCTTACTTCATTCCTGACTATTCCCTCAGGTTCACACACAAATTTCACACACCACATATTTAGTGTTTCTAAGTCCTCAAAAACCTGGCAAACACCAAAATGCAATTCAAATGCTTCAGGACTGTCTTCTCTCTTCCCAATGACCCACTTGAGGCATCATAACAGCAGCTATGGGTAGAACAAGGCTTACCGTCAATCATCATGTAGATGAAAAATATGGGAAACTCGCACTCGATTCCATCAAAGAGCTGGAGAGAGACAGAGAGACAGAGAGAGGGGGAATTATTGCTTTTCCATTTCAGAAAGAAGACAGAGGCACAGAGACTTTAAAGCAACGGATGGTTGAACTTTATAGCTTTGAATATGGAACAGAGTGTCACGGGGAAATATATATATATATATATATATATATAGGAGACATGACATTGACAGAGGAAAGCTTCTTCCAAAGGTCGTTTTCTGTAATTCACAGATGTGTTGTTTGTTTCCAGGACATTTGAAGGTCTGAGAAGTCAGAAAGTTTCCGATACAGTGACACAAACATGAGTTATAATGAGAGAAAAGTTTAAGTTTATAGGCAACGGTTTGGCTGTGCGCCCACACTTCAACCATAGAAGAAATATAAAAACAATCCAACTATCTCCCCAGTAAAATAAATACATTGTTATTGCTCGGTGAGCTCTAAATAAAATTGCATAAGAAGTATAGAGGTGCTGCTGCGAGTGCCGGGATGGGAGCTAAGCTAACCGAAGCTAGGACCTGATGCTGTTCCACTACCCAGCCTGCTCCATCGTGGCATCCCGGGTCATCAGCTTCTGCAGCTGACAGAGAGCAGGACTCCAGTGAGACGAGAGGAGGCGCACTCTGTGTTTACAACAATGATGCTTGGTGCTAAAATGTCAAAGTTGATGTTTCTCTGATGTCGAATTATTAATGTTAAAGGACATATTATCTGCCCACAGAATACTGTACCTCCTGGTGCACATTTAAAAAAGTGCACTTCAGGAATGCACTACTGTTCTTGTTCCGTCAGGATTTTCTTGTGTAGCATAAATGTAGGCTACAACTGCGTTGCATCGTTGTGCAACCCTGTGTTGCAGAATGACAATAACTGATCCTTGGATCCTTGAAAAGGCAACAGTGTTGTTTTTTCTTTCTAACTGCAGGTGTGAAAGCATCCTCAGTAAGGTGCCGTTTTACCGTTAGCCAGTAATTAACAATATCTTTACAGAAGATATTCCCTTCATTTTTCTCCACTGGGCGTTCAACTGGGTTGAGATGTGATGACTGTGAGCACATCATTTAAATCATCAAACTACTCACTGATCCCTGTATGGAAGAAGTGCATTTGCGACTGATGACTGATGATTGCATGCGTGACCGTGCGACTGTCTGGTTGCTTTCAGTCGACACAGCAGAGGAATACAGAGGAATACAGCAGAGGAATACAAGCCTGCATGTGGCAGCAGCTGCAGTGAATCTTCCGGAACAAACACTTGAATTGACATGAACACCATCATTTGTTGGATTATTCTTGGGATTTTACTCAGCCAGAAATCCCATTATAGATCACACATCATGTTCGTGTTTAGTGGCACACATACACACAAACCTTCATTTAGTTAGTCACATGGAGAGAAGACAGTCAAAGTGAATCACAGCCTTATTAATTCCAAAATAATTAAATCCCATCTTGTGTTGCTCGCCGAAACAGGATCGACACAAACACACAGTAGAAATTGTTAGCACCTGCACATATTTAAATCTAAATCTTTTCCATGACTTATCAAGGACCCATACTGTAAGTGTGTTGGCTACATACTACATCGTATTTCATGGCTTCCTGGTGACGGATACATCGACCATTACAGAGACATGAAATATTAAATGTACACAGCATTATTCAGATATATCACATTGGAATTCTATACAAGCATACTTTCATCTAGCTGGCATACAAACAAATGAGGAAGCGCACGTGATAGTAAACAAAGCGCTACGCATCAACGTATTTTAGAGCTTCGTTACGGCAACAGACATACAGGCTAACATCTACAGAACATGTATTCGCCGTTATGCTCAATTACGTCGAAGGTGACCCACGGAAGATTACAATAACAATTAATTTCAGTAAACACAACAAAATACCATGACGTTTCCTAAGCTTTCAATGACTTTAGTAGTGCCATGACTTTTCCAGGCCTGGAAAATCCATCCATCATCTACCGCTTATCCAGGGTCGGGTCGCGGGGGCAGCAGCTCCAGTAAGGAACCGTGATCTTTCGGTCATGACGCAGCCTTCATGACCATAGGTGAGGGTAGGAACGAAGATCGCCCAGTAGATCGAGAGCTTTGCCTTCTGGCTCAGCTCTGTTTTCGTCACAACGGTGCGGTAAAGCGACTGCAGTACCGCCCCCGCTGCTCCGATTCTCCGGCCAATCTCTCGCTCCATCGTCCCCTCACTCGCGAACAAGACCCCGAGGTACTTGAACTCCTTCACTTGGGCCTGGAAAATGCCATTTTTAAATCCCATCAAATGTCCAGGTTTTCCATGACGGTGGTTAACCTCTCTAAATGTACTTCATACCCTTTTCATAGACACTACAAATCATAAAGGCTTGTAAAAGAAAATCTAACAAGCTCTGGATTTGTATTAGCGTCTCTAAAAACCCTTACACAATGAGTGTGTGTGTGTGTATTTTAGCACATCTAACTATAAATGCTACTAGTCCTCACTATCTTTGCCCCTCATCCTTTTCAATGATAATCTCAATGATGGAAGATAAAAGAGATTACATCCTAATGCAATGACAACTGGATAGAACACACACACACACACACACACACACACACACACACACACACACACACACACACCACACACACACACACACACACACACACACACACACACACACGGAACTGTCAGCAGGCTTAAAATGTGCTTCTTTAAATGTTTAATGTGTGCAACCTGTGATTATGCAGGTATACGTGCTTTCAAACTGTGCGTTCCAGCAGAGATGAGAAGCAATTAGAAGCTATCAGGGGCTGACAGAGGGATGAAAAGAAGGGGCATAAAGCGATACCGCAGCAGAGGAAGGTGTTTTTAGAGGGAGGGGGTGAGAGCTAAGGCAGTCACCCAGTGAGGCCTGTGCTTTTTGGCCCGTTGAGGCTGTAAACAAGAAAGGGATCCCTGGTGTTTTGTGCTTGAGCGGCTCGACTGATTGGTAAAACTGTCTATCACACAGGCTGCTGCTCTCTGTCAATGGTAAACAGACAGGAAGCACAGACGTCTGCCCTGCTGTGAATTCTCTTCTAAACACAAACAACAACTTCACTCCATGTCTTCTGCAGGGATACCTGGTCTACCTGTGACTTCTTCTTCACCAGACAGAGCTCACACAGTGTCAGACACTCGCTCGGCATTTCAGAATGGCTCCCACTCCTTCTTAAACATCAAATTCAAGGACTTTCCAGGCCAAATTCCCTCAAATTCAAGGACCTAACACGGAATAGTTTGAGACATGGATAAATGTTAATGACGCTACACTATGTCGAGGCAGGTGTGGCGTGAAACAATGACACAACTGCGGAACACACACACATGCAGACAGCAGAACGTAGCATATTTACTAATGTTAAGTAAAAAATAACTTTGATTCCTATATGTGCACAACATATATCAATTAAAGCACTTTCAATGACCCATATCCATTTATGTTTATTTTCAAAAAAGGCCTTCATTCACAAACTTTCAAGGACCCACAGAAACCATGCGTTAAACATCTAAAATTGGCAAGTGCAATTTTTGTAACATCCGCAGTTTCTTTCAAAATTCATTGCTGAAAAATGCTAATCTTGCAGTAATATTTACTGCATGTTTAATTTTACCACCTGGCGAGGTTTCCTCTTAACTGGATACTTATTACGTGCAGTGTTTTATGTGGCAGCACATATATTACTGCTGGTAGATGGATGGCAAATGGCAGCAGGAGCAATCAGGAGTTAAAGTTATGAAACCTAACTGGCATCGTCTTCCACAATAAATCTGCCTGCGAGTAGAACTGACGGCAGGATGGAGCCTAAAGGAGCCGAGGCATTAAATACTGCTTGCTAATTCTTAGCCTTAGAGTCTTTGTATCGTATTAGCTGCAGGATTAAAGGAAGCTCATTTCAAAGTATTGTTAGTAGTTCAGAGTTGGTGCCCCCCAAGTGCCCTCTGTGACATATCAAGCAGGCACTTCCACTGTCCAAGCCTTTTTGTTTCTGTTTTCACACCATGGATCCACCTTTCTGCAACTAAAATAACGGCCAAAAGCAATCTTATTTTGTAAAAGGAATATTGTCTCAAACATGCTTTCAGAACCACTTAGCACCTGTGAGAGCTTTGCGCAGCAATCTGTCGAGTGCGGCTGAAGCACATTAAAAAACTGCCAGCCGCAAGGCCGTCAAATTGCAGCTGCACTTTATTTTATGTGTATAGCTATTTGAAAAACAAACATATATTTCACGAACGTCTTTCGTAAATTATTTAGCAGTACTTTTAGTGGTAGTATTAAAAAAAATTTAACCAGCAATATTTACTTGGAAGCAGCACAACAAGCTGAAAACACTTACTGACATATCACAAAGTCATTATGACGAACCTGTTAGCTAAAGACTTACATATTTACATATTGAGTACATATTAAGCAACATAAGCATAATTTTGCATTCATGCTGGTCACCTTGCAAATGTACCAAAATCCAAAAGGTACTGTCCTTTTAATGCTGTTTTGCCAAAATCCTCAAGAAAGTCATTTGCTCTTTAGCTTCCGGGATGCAGAGACTCTCTGTTTTATTATGTAGCTAAATATGAGTGCAAGGAGAATACAAATAAAGCGTTCGGTCCTTGGACAGGCCTACGGTCCCGTTTATTACTTTAGTTACGCAAAACCATGGACAAAACTAGAAGGGCACTTTATTTCTGGTTGTAATAAAGGGAGAGGACATTTGGTTTAGTGGATCATCAATTATCAGTAACTGTGTGTTGCACCGTGCCAACTGAACTCAGTGACCTGTAAGCCTCATCATCAATCCGATCATACAGTTAACAACTTTGACATTACACAGTCGTGTTTCCCATTAGCAGAGTCCCCACTACTTCATGAATCTGTCAACACGTCCTCAGACCAAAACGACAGAGAAGGTTGTTTGCCATTGACTCCCAAAATGACATTGACGTCCGTTGAAGGGTACCAGCGACAGGCGCACTTTGTGAAAGTCAACAAAACTACTTGGTTAAGTTTAAGAAAAGACCATGGTTTGGGTTACATAACTTAGGTTAGGTAGCCTACGCAAGTTAAGTACGTAACATGAAAATAAGTCAACGTTGATTCTGGTTTCACACCGTACAAGAACAAGTCCTGTGTTTGTTCCATCCACCCCGACGCACTTTATCGCTCTTTATACTATGTCACCCGACTTCCTATTTTGTTCCCATCATAATCATATGGCCACTAGAGGTAGCCGCATAACAATAAACGTAAATATGGATTAGAATAAGCTGCTTTCACAGATGACCTATCCGGACGTTTTTGGGGGGAAGACGGTCTGGAACCTGTAGTACAACAATCTCAATCTTAGTGCCAGGTGGCCTCAACGACACGTGACATTAAGGTGCGAAGCACCTTCCACTCACAAGAACGGATGAGACTTCTTGGATGAGAGGTCTAGACCAAACACAAACTCCAGTTTCCTCCGACTTCTTGCAGTTCTCTCTCCACATGCCTCTCTGAGCTCATTCATTCTGGAAGGTTAGTTCTGCTGCTAATGCAATGATTTGTTTAGCACTAAGAGTCCTGCCTCTGATTTACTCATTGCATGCACACTGAGCTGACTGAAGTGCCATTTCAACAGGACCACGGAGGATTCAAAGAAAGGAATCGCGCTGTTATTCACAGACAACTGTATGCATGAGCACACACCATGACTCACTCACACACACACAAACACACTTTGGGGGTGAAATACCTGGAGGATCAAAACACTTCAAATGGGAGAGGCTAAGTCACAGACAGATTTCTGAGCATTATCAAACAAGGATAATACCTTTACAGGCTTAAACTTTTCAAAAACTTTTCAAATGTCATACTCAAGCACTTTCAAGTTGAACTCGTTCAGGTTTTATGCATTGCCAACCATTTTTCCTCTGCATTAACAAGTGGTTGCTTGAAATAAACCCGAGGTACATTTTTAAACATTATATCAATACTGTGATTCTGATTGAGATGCATTGGTAGTAGTATGCATGCAGTGTTTTATTTGTTAGTAGACCACAATATTCCAAAAGGCTGTCTGTAAAGTTGGTGGGGTAGCAGGTCATTCTCTGTAATAGAAGGAGAGACTGCTTCCTCTCTTCTCTAGCGGGGTTCCCCAGGGACATATCCTGGAGCCTTTACTGTTGTTTAACTATCCGCTCTGTTTGAGGCATATTGTCCAAAGATGTAATATTTATTTCAACTGGTATGCTAATGACACTCAGCTGTACAACACGCTAAAACTTGGGAGAAAGAGTGATATTTTCTGTGTTTTGTCTTGTGTCTGACTTATGTGATAAAATGCTGGATATGTAACAATTGCTTTTAGTTGAAGCTAAATTAAACGTTTGAGCAATTTACTTTATCAATGAATACAAATTAGTGAATTAAATAATGCAAAGATAAATAGAAAATGATATTCTGTAGGTGTCCCACAGCACCAACCTTCATCTCAGCAGGTTTGTAGAAGCGGCGATCCTTGTCTTCGTTAGCGGTGCGGTAGCCATCACGGAGGAAACGTTTGAAGCCGTATTTGCCACGCAGCTTTCGGACAATCTTGTCCAGTGTCTGGCTGTAGAGGGCATCATCATCTACTGCAAAGGCAGGATAGCTGATGGTTGGAAGCAAGGCTGCGTCTGTGTTCTGGCAGGGAGAAAACACAATTACAATCACTCACAGAGGACTCGACCAAACCGGCGGCATTGGTGGCGGGGTCTTTGTCGTAGGAGTGTTTAGTAATGTAGCAGTGACCTCCGTAGCGCATTCTCACGCCTTTGTTTCTCAATACAGGAGAAGAGTAACTGCACATTTAGGTGTAAACATGTAAAAAGTCCTGTTGGCAAGGTAAAAAGCATCACTATTTTTGACTACGTCTCCCATTGCACGGAAAAGGAGAGCACCCTCTGATGTCACAAGCAAAACAAATTAGTATTCCCTTTCTGCACACCAACAAAACTGAGTATTCCCTTCATCCTGGAAGACTTATGAACACCAAATTACAGGATCGTCTAACTTAGAGCTGCAACAACTAGTTGATTAGTGGATCGAGAGCACAATAATCCCCAAATATGTTTCATGCAAAAATGGCAGAAAATGCTGTTTTCAATCTCTCGAATATGTAGATTTCCTGCTTTTCTCTGTTTTATATCATATTAAAGTGAATATCTATGGACTGAAAAAGATAAGATATTTAAAGACATCACCTTGGAGACTGGGATGGACATTTTTCATTATTTTCTATAGACGTAAAGATTGATCCTTTAACTAGAAAATAATAGGCATGAATATAATCGTTCGTGGCAGCCCTAGTGTAAAGTGGAACAATCATTAGGAATAAATATTGGTACTGAATTGAATACTATGACTGGGAATTTAGTTCTCTCATTTAATTTTTGTTTGGTTTACTCTATTAAGCATTAGAAATGAAAGCTATTATGCGCCAGCTGCACTGCAAGCAGCTATGAATATTTAAGGTTTATTAATAGAGGGCAGCGCTTCCAAAAGTAAAAGACTTGCTTTCCATATTCTGTTTGGACTCTGCCGTCTATGAGTGCAGATATGCTCTGTTACATGCCCAGCGATGAAACAGCTTGTTAACCAGCTAAAGGAATAGATTTCAGTAATGCCACAGTTGTGTTTTGTATTGTAATCTTTTTTACTTGCCGCACATCTCTCCAGCTCACAGAGCTCCGTCGAGTCCAATCCTCTCTTATTCTTCCACTTCAATTTACATGTTAACATCCTCGGCAGCTGCAGCCGAAATGGGATATCAGCTTGCAGAACACATTTAGTGCAGATATTGAATGTGTCTTGAATTGTATATTGAATTCCAATCTTTAGCCGTGGTACAAGATATAGATATTATATTGATCATTTGCCTGGCTTGACATTATCTTGTTGGTCTCTCGCTCCCGACTGCACGCCATCCTTCCAGCTCCTTAACGTTAATCTCACGCAGCTATAATGCCACTCTTGTCGTCTAATTACACTCATTTTACTTCGCAAGCTGGCTGCGGCTACTCGGCCTGACACATTTAGCACACAGAGAGAGATGTGATCATTTAAGTGTCTGCAGGCGGTGGAGTGGAGAGACGGGAATGGTTTTGCTCTCGCTTTTCCTTCACATACCACTTATTTTTTTCACCCATTGCTTTTTCATTTTAACTTCCCTCCAGCTCTGCAGCCACCTCTCACTTTCCACATTTTTTTGTCAAGTCTGAGTCATCAAAAGCACGGGCAGTGTGGTGACTGCACCATGAGGGACATTTGGATTTGACATATTGACGTGAGTACGTAGTTTGTTCGATGTGTACAATTAACCTTTTACATTTCTGGCATATGCGTGGCAGGCATCCATTTCCTTTTTGATTAGTAGAGATTATGTACACAGCTGCTTTTCTCAGTCAAAAAAAAAAGGAAAAAGGAAAAAGAGGAAAGCAGGTTGCAACAGATGAAATAACTACTTCTGAGTACACGTTTGTATTTAAACATCCTTTTTTTTATTATCTTTTGCTGTATTTGAAGGTGTTCAGTCGTTTGCAGGATGGTTTCAGTGGTTGCATAAGAGAGATGGATGGACTCACATGTGAGCGGGACTCTCGGGGCAGTAGGGAGCACAGGGTTTGCCTGTTCCTGTTGTGGGCGTCCAGATCCACAAATATCACCGACCATGAACAGCCCTGCGGAACAAAATACATTTCCAGAAAGCTTGAACTCATCACCCGTTACAGGTACAAGAAGAGCAAACGTTCTTATGTTCTGCACGTGCACACTCTCTCTCTCTCTCTCTCTCACACACAGACACACAAAGTCCTCCATCATTTATCATAAAAATAAAAGGCTCACTTTAAAGTCCCCTTCATCGCACCTCACACCTCCGCACCTCATAACACACTCTTTCGCTGTAAAGCCAGGCGGATATTTTTGGGTTGCACATATTTTTCAAGTACAGTGTGGGAGTGTTTGTACAACAGTGAGTCGAGTCATCCTATCACTTCAAAAGTGTATAAAAACCGAAGTGCTGCGACCACAATGGGGTCTGTCCACAGTGCACTTCAACATCTCTGTGAGGGAGCAGAGGCCCAGTTAATGCTTTTACTTAGTAAGGTAAGTGATCAAACCTTTCTGCTTCTATAAAGCCGGTTCAGTTCACTTCATCCATCCATCAGCAGCGCTTACACAGAAACCAACCAAGTCACTCCTGCAACCTGCTAAGCAGTTTCTAATGTAAGTCAAATGCATTATGTATGATTATTGCCAGAGTCTACTGTTTTCTCTGCAAAAAAACTAAAAGAAACTGATTCAGCCCGGGCTTTTAGTCAAATCAGCAAGCTTTTCATGCCGCAATTTACATAGTGCTGGCCATCAACGTACTGTATGCAGAGTCAGTGAAATGGCCCTCTCAGTGAAACCTTCTCTGGTGTTTTAGCAGCACGTTGTAAGATAACCAAGCATGTAACACACACACCACACACACACACACACACACACACACACACACACACACACACACACACACACACACACACACACACACACACACACACACACACACACACACACACACACACACACACACACACACACACACACACACGATGAGTGTCTGCTACATCCCTGCTCTTCACTGGATGTGACGATCCCAAGGTATAAAGTGGAACCTGTTGGGATCTGATTGTCCAGAGTGTACACAGCTCTGTGAATTTAATGACCGGCTTTAAAGTGGAAGGACCTCCACTTGGCGGAGTTTAATTTGTCACACGGAGAAGCTGCTATCTTTGCATCTGTTCCGTGACTCGAGAGGGATTATGAAAATAATCAAAACTTCACCAAACTGAGCGCTGTGTGTCCATTAATCTACCACAAAAGCTAAATGTGACAGAGCCAGAAGAGTCGGCAGTAAAATGTGATAGCTGAGTTTAGAATGTACTGAGTGTCCCGGTTAAAGGAGTTGGGGGAGTTACACTTGGTATTGCGAGGATGAGTCAGCTGGGAAATCAAGATTGATAGAGATCATTAAAAAAGCGACTGGCTGCCTTGTAGCACTTCCATTCCCACAGGGGGACAGGAGACTGGCCCCATACAGCATGGGTCATAAAGCAGGTGACCCTATAAATTGATTCTTTCAACAAGCTGAGCTTGATGACAAAATCCATTTGCAGTTTAACTCCCATTCTAAAACTGATCAGGAGAGAAAAACAAACCGAGACTTTATTATACACTCATCCCGACAGCTCCGTACGTTGATCAGATAAATACTCAGATGCAGTACAGAGCCAGGAGAAGCCATCGCCGGCTAAAAGCCAAGTGAAGAAAAAGAAGAAGAAAAGATAATAAGAGACGAGGCTTTCTATGTGCAGGGCTTCATTTTCCAATCCATTAGCAGATGTAATGGATGTCCCTGTTTTTCCCTTTCCACCACACAAGCAAGAAGCAAATGTATCCACTCATGGACTTTGTGAGGGAGATTCGGAGAGAAACCAAGAACTAAACATCAATTGTGGCCATTGATCAAAGTCTGCTGAGCCCAACACAAACATTCTAATGGATCTCCTCATGGTCAAGCATCCACTTGAAGAAACAGCGTGGAGCGATGACAACAGCCCTAATTGTACTGTTGATGTGTAAAAACATTCTTCGTCATCAAGCATATCTCTCTGATGTATGGAGCTGTAATGGGCCTCTGCAGATTTGAATCAGAAACTAGGCTGTCCATCATTAATGCGATCTTGTGCCATGTGACACAAATACACGTGTCTCTTGGGACTGGTATAAGGAGAAGGAAATGTGCAAGGAGCTGGTGAATTATTCAAATACCTGGTTTCCAAACAGGTTGAATCCATTGATGGCCTCCAGAGCAGCTTTAGCCAGGCCCACGGAGCTGCACAGAAAAGAAACATTGAGAATTACATGAGAAGCACATTTCACTGATATATTGATACATTACAGGGCAGGAGTGAAAGAATATGTTGCATGTCATAACAGTGTGTTCACACCAAACGTGCAATACGATTTCATACAAAGTCAATACAAAGATGCACCTGGTCTTTCACCTATTCACGCAAGTTTACATTTTTCAAATCGAGCGAGAAATTTGCGTGACGCTGTGTCGCTAAAGCCTCTCAGCGTTGAGATTCAACAGGCGGCACCGACATCCTGACGTTGTTGAAAAGAAAAAGAGGAAAAACGTATCGTAGCAGTCTGTGTGCACCTGCCATCAATAATACAAATCTTACATGCCAGTGAGTAAATATTCTTTTAGTTACACAGGATATAGATATCTATAGCAAGAGTATAAACAATAATGTTGCTGTCATATTTATGCCAAACTCAGATTACGTTATGTTGAGTCTTAAAGGACCAGCTACAATGTTAGCATAGCCCTGATCGAAGTCGAACTTTAGAAGTTGTTCACTTGTCGTCTTAATTTTCTTTTCAAATCGGCTTTGGATCAGTTTATTGCAATTAAATCACAGCAAAATTAGTTTTTTTTGGGTTTGTACTGCTGTAGTAAACCAGATTAATTCAGCTGCACAAATTAATGCAAATAAATAAAATGATTTTGTGGACAAACTCGCTCGAGTAACACACATTTGCTTTGTGTGAACACAGCATGGGACTCACACTAAATGTGGTTCTATGATAGGAACCATAAGTGTCTTTCAATTGTCAGACCCCCCCCCCCCCCCGTAAAGAGCATTCAGAATCCCACTTGAATCTCAAACTGCTATCTGTTAGGATTCAATAGAGCTGAAAGGTCCCAAGATTGTGGTCTCCTGTAGTTAATGGATCTCTTTAATAAAAACCTTGTACTGAATTTCACACTGGCTGGCTACTGTGATTGCAATGCTGACTAAATGTGAATCAATTTCACTGTCATTTTTTTCCCCTTTCTACCCAGCCAAGATTTCCCTAGAAGAAAAAAGGAGGAGGGGTAAAACTGCAGGGGACTTGGCGATGACTAGCGTAGATCTGCTGACATATCAAAATGCATTCAATACCATTAGTGAAGCCTGAATCAATGCTTAAAATAGGAAGGCTGGCTAATTCAGCCTGGAGAAGAGCTCTGCTGGAACTAGTTCTGTGACACACACACACACACTGCGGGTACTGACTGTCAGAACCTCACACACAGATGGGAGATATGATGCTTGGTAGGCAAAGAGGAGGTTAAAAAAGTGATACCAGGAAACAGGAGCAAAACAGCATCATGATGCAACAGTTTCAGCTGACAGTTGAAGATAAAGACTCGCATGATGAAAATGTTGCTGGAGACTGTTAGTGTATGAGCCCACACTGCAGACTGCACAACCATATTCTCTTACTCTTACAGTAAATATGCTTGCATAGTAGTTCATATCCCAGTTGAGGTCATAATGGGTTAATTGCTTCATATGCTTCTGTCTATTTCATATAATGGAGTTTATTTTTGAAGTATGAATAATGTGAGAACTATATAAACTAAAGTGATCACAGCATTGAATGGAAAAGAATCAAAGTCATCGACAGTTAGTGGCCACTCGCATGAATATGGATGATGGAAATGGAGGATTTTGAATCTTCTTTTTATCGTCACGCATGTTCACAGTGAAATGTAGACTCTGTATTTAACCCACCCTACTATTTGGAGCAGTGGGCAGCTATTATACAGCTCTGAGAGCAGTGTGGGGGTCTGGAGTTGCTCAAGGGCGTCCGTTCGGGGACTTTAAACGGCAACCCTCCGGTTCCCAAGCTGGACTGAGCTACTGCCAATATACAACCAACTTATCTGGTGACCAAAGTATCATCTAGGCCAAGGGTCCCCAACCACCGGGCCGCAGACCAGTACCGGGCCGTGGATCATTTGGTACCGGGCCGCACAGAAAGAATAAAAAAGTTTTTTTTGTACTGGTAATATTTATTTACATTAGTCTGCAGGGTATTTTATTTTGAAAAATTACCACTTCCATTCGCACCTCTTACCGGCACTTGCAGCAAGCTAACAAAAGTGAGTAAAAAACAAACGTCACTGGAGAGCTTCTTTGAAATGGGGGAAGAGCCACTGATGAGACAGCAGAAGACTCCAACAGTACCAACAAACAGAAAGCTGCATTTAATCAAAAATACCAAGAATCCTACTTAAATGACAGATTCATTGCCTCTGGTGATTCCCACGCTCCAAGCCCGCTCTGTATAACATGTGGCGACCGGACTCTCCAACAAAGCCCTGTAACCTTGAAAAGTGCTTTGCGAGACCAAGCACCCTGCATTAAAAGACAAGCCTTTGGAGCTTTTTGAAAAAGACATGAACACAAAGGACAAAAGCAATTATTGAAGGCCACCACTTCATCCAATGTGTCTGCACTGAGAGCATCATTCTTAGTGCTAAAGCTAAGAAGCCCTTTACTATTGGTGAAGAGTTGATCCTGCCCGCTGCTGAGGACATTTGCTGTGAAAAGGTAGCGCAGGTTCCTCTTTCGGCACCATAACGGCAAATTGATGAAATAGCAGAAGACATTGAGGCTCAACCGAGGATTAATGAGTCACTGTGGTACGCAATCCAGGTTGGCAATAATGCTTATTATATTATATATATTACAATGTAATAATAATATAAATGAAGTGCATAATATAAAATGTAATAATGACATTTACATTATACATGTAATAATTCAATTATAAGTTTTGCACTTTGTGTGTTTTGTTCTGCTTGCCCCCACGGCCTGTACAACCGCTGGTGTTGGCCATGTTATGACAACTGAACAATCTCCATGACAACTGAGCAAACTGTACGTGGTAATGATCACCATGCACTATAGTTATAAACTCCAGAGAAAGCTAGAAAGTGGACTGTGATTTAGACTAAAATAAATAAATCTGCATTCATTGATATTTCTAAACTCATGGTGGCAGCAAAGCCTTTAAGACAAAAAGTAGATATTATATTACCTTGTAAAGATGTGTCAGGACACCTGATGAATACTCACTCTTCTTTTAGCTCTGGTTTGGTCTCCACCAACTCCTGAGGGAAATATCTGGCTCTTTAACTGCTAAATGCTCAACTTTGTTTACCAGCTAGTTATTGTTTTAAAACTTTTTATCTCTCAGCTTCGTATTTGGTGATGGGATTTTGTTTCTCTTCTTAAACAGCTGCCTGCTGTGGCTGGCAACAGGCTGATACAATCAGTGCAATTAGCTGAAAGATATTAAAACACTCCATAAAGATCAGGGGAACTGCAGGTTCCTTGTGGGTTCATCACAATGATCCATTTCACATATACTATCATCATAATGTCCTAATTACCATATGAATTCTTGAGTTATGGCCAAACATATGTTTGTGAGGTCACAGTGACCTTGACCTTTGACCACCAAAATCGATTCAAGATATTTATTTTCACATGCACAGTTAACAGACAGTTATACTGTACAATCTTACTTTACTAATCCTCCAATCAGTTCATCCTTGAGTCATTTGTGTCAAATGTAAAGAAATTCTTGGTGTTCCTGAGATATCACATTTATGAGACGGACGGACAACTCAACAACATAATACCTCCGGCCGTGTGGAGGCATAAAAACAACTGAATCAAGTTGACTGGATATGATATACAGTCAATATAATAAGGATGGTAATAGGTACAGAATAACAGCAACACACAATATGTTACAGCACATTCAAAATGAATGATAGATAATGATGAAATATTCATGGACTTATGACTGTTTTTATATTTCTGTGAGAATGGAGATTAACTCATCATAAACTGAGATATTTCAAGAAATCCAGCTGCTTACAAGATTAGATATGCTTCTTTAAATAACACATTCCAGTCTAGCCATTTGACTGGGTGTGATGATAAACATAAGGCAGGAGCAATCATTTGATTTGATATGGACAAAACGAATATTCACCAAAACTGAACCTATCCTATCCTGATTATTGACACTGAGCATTTCTCTTCCCACTGGCACTCTGGGACTAGAAATGACTGCTCAATTTGATCTTTTATACAGATCGTGTTGAACGATTCTGAATCTGTCCCTGACACCGATCGCTGTCTGCATACAGCATGTTAATTGGTATTACGCAACCATATGTATAAGCTAGCTCACTAATTGTCGAAATCTAAAGCATGACCTCGAGGGGAGAAAACACAAGAAGCGCAAGAAACAGGGCTTCATCACTACATCAAATTTGTTATCTTTTCTTGAAGATATCTTGGCAAGCTGCTGCCAATAGCCTTGGACAGTTGGAAAAAACATCCTTCACAAAGATAAGCAATGGCAGAAATTGAGGATCTTTATCAAGACACTGAAGGAGGAGAGGGAGGCCAGTTCGACCTTGGATGATAAATCAGTGAGGAGCACATAACACAAACTCACTGGGAGTTCACTAGCTAAAGAAAGTGCAGATGTTTTAACATGTGGTCCAAAATTCCTAATCTTCATAGCAGTTCATAGTTCAGACTGTTGATCCATCCTCAACTCGGAGGGCTCTCAGAGAGAAAAATAATGCGTGTATCCTCCTGTGATTCGGAGAGACTCCATCATTTAATGGGTTCTTCCTTGGCCCAAGGTAAACCCTTCCACCAAGTTTCATTCTAATCCGGTGACAATCAGTAATCCTGGTGACAACAGACAAAAGAAAATAACAACAACAAACTGAAGCCAAAATGTAACCTGTGCGAGTTAATAAAGGCTATTTTCTCAGTGATGGAGGTTATGTCATTGCCAAATTGATTTGACATTTCATCCGTAAATATGCTTTAAAACTGCCACACCAAACCTAAATACACCTTAGCAGATGAAATAGGCTCATCTTGCCTTTGTCTGCTTGCTGCTTGTTGTTGTGAAGGAGCTGTATTTACTTGCCCCTCTCTTTACCAGGTCTGTTTGTGTGGAGGGGCATGAAGAAGGATAAGCTAACATTGATATGAAATACGATGTTAGAAATGTGTAACTATGTTAAAGTTGATTTCTTTATAAGTTGTAAGTTCATATTTATTCATTTGACCTTTACTTTACAAGCATGGTCCCGCGATACTGAGGGCTCCTTTTGACAAAGTCCCGGCCGAACCAACAGCAGGATTATTTTAGATGTCGCTGCCTGGGTGCACAACATACCCGTGTTTAACACCTCTTTTGTAGCAGGAGGGGTTGACCTCATATTCCACCTGAACACAAGTGGAAGAGGTCACAGGTAGGAGGAAGACTAGGCTCTGAATGAAGGACCACTTGCATACAAAGTTATTTCTGTAATATTTTTGAATTGGCCGATTTTATTTGCCTCATTGCAGTCATGAAATGTTTTAATCGTGGTTGGGGGACATTAAAAACAAACTGTTTCCTGAACAAAAAAAATAATGGTTGTTAGTAAAACTACTCCTTATAGAGCTCTTAGTGTAAAAGAAAGAAATGTTTTATAGTTCATTTTAAGAACATCTTGAGTTTGCAGTGGTGTAAAATGTATCTGGTATAATAATGTTTCCTTAAAGCTGCTATAATCATTAAAATTGGCAATAAAAATCAATTCACGCTGGTGTTAAGTTGCAGATTTCCACTTTAAGTGTAATACTGTGTGATAAAGTCTTGTTCTCGACTGCCTGCTTAGAAGTGCAGCTGCAGACTGGCCTACATCTCATGTCTTGTAAGACCAAATGTATCTTTATGGTAAATAGAAACTAGTTGCACATTGGCTTGACCAGATTTAGTTTTGGCAGTAGATGTAAAAAATATTTTAAAGCGTGAAGGGCGTACTTGAGCAATTTCCTTATACTCTATGGAGCAGCAGGTATTGAAGTGCTTTGTAAATTTAAACGAGCGCTAATGTTGCTCATCTATTCATCAATTTGCAACTCTTCGCTAATACATTTGCTCTTACAAATAGCACTAATTCAGAAATGTATTTTACAGATTATATTAAGGAGTCAGTTTTAATAAAGACATAAAGGATAGCACTGAAATAATAATAAGATAATTATAATAATAATAGTAATTATAATAAGAATTGGAAAGGCACCACCGGTTAAAATGAAATCCAAAGAAAAGCTGATAAGAGGCTGTTTAAACAAATATTCCAGTCATATAATCCACTTCAAAGCCGATTTCCTCTCCGCTCAATGCCAATAATTAAAAAAAAGCATGACATAGCAAAGGTATGTCTAGGTTCTAGTTTAGTAAACGCTTAACTGTTTCAGTTCAATACAATTGCAATATAAAAAGACAAAAGACCAGAAGCGCTTCCCAGCCCTCTGTTGTGTCAGGAGCAGTTTAAAGGCCAGACCACCAAAACATTATCTCTGCTTGCATCTATGGGCCTTTCATACCGTCTATAATATGTTCCTCTCTTTCCTCTGTTCCTCCCTTCACCTTTATCTCTCACCATTCTCTTCTCCCTCCTCCCACTGTCCTTACATTTCTCCCTGCCTCTATCCACGTTGATTAGATTTTCACATCACTGGCCTTACACACACACTGAGGAGAAAGTCCAACTTATGTCAGTCAAACTCTCCCTGAATCCTACACTGTGACGCCCTGAGAGGCAAGCGACCAAAGGAAATTCTGATCTGAATTGTTTTCTGTAGGTTTATGATTTAAGAGCAGGTGAAAAAAGGTTTTTAACAGGATAATCTTTCTACATTTCTGTAGTGGTAGTGGGGCACTTCTGCATCTTGGGGCCAGAATGAGTATTACAACAACAAACGGTTGGAAAAAGGATCCTGTTAGAAAAAATGCATAAATTTCACAGATGAAAAAAACGTAAGAAAAATGTTTCTGGCAAAACTTAGACAAGTCCTTTTTTTTTTTTCCACAGGAGAGTTAGAAAATGGATATCCAGAATTTTCTTTTTTCACTTGCCTGTCAGGGCTTCCGTAGGATTTATTGCAGGATGGTAAACTACTCTGATAAAGCTGTTCACAGCGACACAGAGGATATTGGTGTGGTAGATGTTATAGATACGCCACCTCTATAACTCAGAAATAGGGCTGAAAATCTGAAAACTGTTCAGTCAAACTAGTCATTAGATTTATATACTAGGCACATTTATTTTACATATTCTTTGTGTGTTGCTGACCTGGAATGCAGCTCAGTGCTGCCGTTGTTGTATTTGCTGCCTCTCTCCCACATGCCGTAGTCAGGCACCCTGTAGGCTCTTTCCACACAGAACACCAAGTTCTGGATGAAGGAAACCTGCACACAGAAAACACATCAAACATAGGAACGCATGGGACATTAAGAATGGATGCAATGTAGAGACCTGCATACACATTCACAGTATGTTTCACATACAAACGCACAATAACGCATGGTTTCAGCTGCAGCTGCACACCCAGCCTTACGCACACTTACGCACACTTACACACACTTACACACACACATACAGTAATGAGTGACCTTTGATATTGATCTGGGGTAAGGTGTGTAACACCCACTCTCATTATACGGGTTAGTAAAGTGAACAAGTCAGCTGATTCCTCATCAACGCTCAAGGTCAAAGTGTCCCTGCAGCTGCAGACAAGGTGTTATTAAGTAGTACAGTGTGGCAGTATGTGAGGCCGTAGCTCCATTGGCTTGTTAACTGCCCATGACACGACACTGAATGGAGACATACGGACACGGAACATCCATTTATAGCTCAATTTTAAACATTAGCGCATTACCCTTTAATTACAGACTCTAGAAACTCATGAGCAGTGTCCTTGAGTTCATCACCAAACAAAGCTCTCCGTTTTAAAGCCGTAACTAGCGGAGTTAGGGAGTTTATCATATCTATCATCTGCTGAGGAGAAAGACTCTAAGAGAGACATGTCAAAATCAATAGGCACTTCTAGAAAAATAAACTGAAAGAAAGACATAAAAAGTGTGATGACTTAAAGGCCTTGAATCCTTAAAAAGACCTGAAATTGGTAGTGCATGCGTGTGTGCTTGACTGATGGGAGATTTAATCTAAAATGACAGTATGAGGTAGGGGGGAGAGGGAGAGAGGGAGAGGGAGAGATAGAGAGAAGCAGATACAACCTGTGTAGGACTAATTTAGGCCAGTCTGTGAAGGAGGGCAGAGAAAGAGGGGGCACAGCAGAGAAGGGAAGAAAAAAAGGTTTGGTGCCTCTCTTATTTGGGGTTTTATGAGCGCTGTGATTAACGAGGGGAACATTTTACTATCTTAATGGTATCTTAATGAATTTTACTGCCCATCGGCCAAACAAGCCTCTGTCTCCCTGCCGCCAGAAGACAGTCCCTGCCAGTTCTGCCTCTTTTTTGTATTCTTGGGAATTGGTTTGCCGTGAAAAAATGCATACACCTGTATCATGTGAGAAAAGAAACCCAGGCTGCGATACACACAGGCTAATGAGATGCTCCATTTCATGCTGCATAAGTGGAAATGGCATCTGGAAGGAGGTCGATAGTGCATCTTCTCAGAGGGCACGCAGCAGCCTTTCTATGCCACCTACCTTGAGAACAAAAAAAAATACTGCAATGCAGCTTCCAGCTCAGTCAAGTACACGCCAATGGATTTCACAAGCAGCGACGGCTAACAACAAGAATGTGATCATTCCAAATGGAACAGCAGTGAGGACACTTTTCTCTCATTTTAGTTGATAAAAGGATGTGTGTGTGTGTTTTTGCAATATAAAAAGTTGAAACATGCAAATTAAGGCCTGCCCTCGTGAAGAAAAGTTGCATTGTAAATGTGTTTGCCATGAGGTGTGAGAAATGGAGGGAAATGGTTATTAGGGAGGGTTTTCTGTAAACACAGTTAAGACTGCACACACTAATTGGTTAGTGGCAAAATGTTTTACCATGTCCTTACTTCCTTAAAATAAACTCAATCTAGTAAACAAACTGATTCCTTTACCAGCGGCACAAATTCCACCGCTCTGTGGCGGTAAGTAAAGCTGTGAATGAGCACACTATAAAAACTAACAGAATTAATGAAGTTCCAACTGCTCCTCAGGGCCCTACAATAAACAGCACACTGTGTAAACTTAACAGCCAAGTTGTTTTATTAAGTTACAAACATAAAGAAGACAAAAACTGACAGCGGGCAGATGCATTAAAATCTAAAGAAAACCATTCAAAGCAGCTTCTCAGTAATGGTCTGTGTTGGTGTGCTGCCAAATAAGACGTTACCGGCTCGATTCCCAGGAGGACATTTAAGCCTCCACAATGAAATCATCGAAACGTTTCCCTGCTGAAAGTCAATTGAGTGGCTCAGCAAAAACATAAATGTGAGCCGAGCTATAAAAGTGAGAAACTGCCCCCTGATCCTGCGTTTGTGTCTACTCTAGGATATCTGGAGGGGATTTAGGGCACATCTAACTGAATTTATAAATCCTTTGCTCTTACTTTATAGCATCTGGTTGGATCTTCAGAAGGCGGCATCACATCATTTTAAACTTATGAATCTCATTACTCGTTTGTTTCAGAGTTTTTACATTTTGACTATAAGAAATAAATATATATACACTGTCAATTTTAAATATATATATATATATATATATATATTTAAAATTGACAGTATTTAAAGGCATATGCTGTCAAATCATGTACATGAGGGATTCATATTTCTCCAGATATTTTGACATTTTCTGTCCCTGATGCAGAAGCACACTATACTGGAATCCCGGCAAATTGTTTTTAAGGTTTAACTTCAGATAAAGTCAAAACGTAATTTTTCAAGAAATGCAACAAGGAGAAATATGCAGAAAGCTATCGGTTCCCAACCTGACGGCTTCGGTGTAGCATTTGGTGGTATTAATAATTATTTATGTTGATCAACATTAGAATGAATATAACACACACTTTGCATGCAGCTTGAACTTATAAAATATATATTCTTTATATAGAAGAAGTTGTTTTAAACTGGCAGGATACTGATTGCTGATAGTGAACTAGTCAAACCAATGGGGGCGTAAGTCCCTAGTGTGCAGAATCGATCACCTTGGCAGTGATTTTAGTGTCTTGTTTACCTCATCGGTGTTGTAAATGATCTGCAGCCCAGAGCAGATCATCTCCACCAAGTACAGCAGAAACAGAGAAACGGCATCGATCTGCAGCAATGACAGAGGGAAGGACAGAGTGGATGAGATACCATTAAAAAAATGACTATCATTTGTACACTGTGTGGTATTTCCACATTTGTCAATACAGCCGTCTTTGATTTCCTACATAGTGTAGAGACTGAAGCGTGAGCTTTATATTAGCTATTAGGCCTTTGGCATTGGAACTGGTGTCATCAATAACGCAATTTACTTCATGGCAGAGTTGTTGGGAGGAAATCACAGCCAAGGACTAAATGTACTGTTCAGGAAGAGTTTAACATCCATAACATTTTGATGATTTATGAGCTTTTTCTTCTCTGTCACAAAATTATAATTTTCCATGTAGCTCTCTGGATGTATTAGCCACCCTTCAGGAGGAATGCAGTCTCCATTCAAACGTTACACAGCAGATTGACCTCTGTCTATACCATTGACAGAAGAATAAGCTGTTTTATAGCCGATTTAATACACATCAACCTTTGAGGACAAGTCAATTTTCCAATTGTACATGCATGCCAAGTTGAGGGATGAAGAAAATAAATGATTCATTGGCATTTTCATTTTTTTACACAAAAAAAGAGATCGATTGGCTAATTTGTACATCCCGTTGTTCCTTCACCTTTAGCAAGGTTTGCTTTGCAGAGAGTATCTTCCCTGATCATAGTCAGTGAAATCATTTACAATATTGTTGTTACATTAGATGTGTGATAAAAAAAACCTGAGTAGTGTGAACTTACTAGACAGTCTAACATGCAATACAACCTCTCTTCAGCCTTAAGAAGCCTGAAGAAACACGACTGTTCTATCTGGATATTTATTTGAGGTGGAAAGATGCACATATCAAAATTCAAACACATACACACTGTGTATATGTGTAGATGTAAAAACTGATTTTAGTTTAATCGTTTCATTCGAGGGCTGCCTCGTTTCTGCACTTGTCTGCTCTCTGGCTGACCTGCAGGTGGTGGTAGTCGCCATAGGAGTGCACTTCGTCACCGGTGTCTACGTTAAACACCGAGTGCAGACACTTGAAGGGGCTGGGATCCTGTTTAAACTGCTCCACCTGGTAGAGAGATGCACAGACACAGAGAGGACAGGATGAAAGAGAGAGTTCACAGGTAAGCAGGGAGCAGGGAGAGACATTTGTTTCCTCACCAAGGTACACCACAGTAGCAGCCTTGAACACATTCAAAAACACATCATTGGGAACCTTGTATAATACGTTTATCATCGGCAATGGACTGCATGTTTTGCGCTATTGTTTGTGTATATTGAGGCCATATCCTCGCCTACGTTTTTAAATCGCACCATTACACCTCCATTGGCACTTCAACTTCTTTCAGTTCTTCCACTTAAACAGATTCAACTTTTTCTGTGTTTGTAAATTTCACCTGCCACTTGAAGGTCCCACAGCGCTGTGGTTTTCAACTCATGCTCTTACTTTAACTGACTGCTCAATTCCTTTCAGTTCAACCAATAATTAAACTACTCTTGGTGATAATTCTGCCAATTAAATGTATTTCAATGCTCCTGTTTAAAGAGCCACTTCAATTACTTTCAGTGCCTCCACTTCATCTAAAACGTCAATACTTTTAAGTTCTTCAATTTCATCTATCATTCCCCTACAAATACAGTTCAATAGCTTCAAAGACTCAAAGCATGTATGCCGTTTCAAATGTCTTCACTGCAGTGTTTCAGCGGAAACGAGCATATACATTCTTTTAAAGTTAATCTGGTCATTTCTAGTAAGCCTTAGCGCCCCTGACGGGACTGTAAATGCTAAGCCTGACATTAAA